>NC_140024.1:15853909-16035005 GCF_964263955.1 Coregonus lavaretus
GAGATGTGATGGGGGAAGGACACACACACTACACACACACTACACACACACCACACACACACCACACACACACCACACACACACTACATACACCCTTCACTGCTGCCCCCACTGTCACTCGTCACCTTACTGCTGTCTAATGCTCCTAATTAACACTAACCATCGTAATGAATCCTTTTCATCTTTGAAATGTCCAATTACTGTTCTGTCCCTCGTTCCTGGGCTCAGACCGACCATAAAGGGACAAAGCTCTGACTGGGACTGGAGAGGAGGCTCATACACACACACACACACACACACTCATAATCTTCACTGAAAATGATCAGGGTCATGCGTCACCATGGTTACAGTGGGGTCATACTATACCTCATTATTAAATGTTTGTTGAATGTATGATGGTTTTGGAGTGAGAAAGTGGTGGTTTGGAGAGAGTGGAGGGTGGGTGGTGGGTGGGGGCGTCTCTTGGGAGCAAAGGCTTTTAGAATGCCGTCTGAGGTACATTGTTTAGGACAGACAAGCAGTCAGAGATGTTGTAGACTGTGCTCCTCTTCCAGACATAGGGGGTGTTTTAGTGAGATGGCTCTGGTGCTTTATCATTGTCAAATACAGTAATCATTCCACTTTCTCTCTCAGTAGAAGAGGGTACCGAAGCTCTGAGTGCCCAAAAAGCTCTCCTTCTTGGAGCAAAGACGACAACAATGAGACAATAACGGGCCATTTATTCTCTCTCTAGATTTATTTGCCAAAGTTAGATGAAAGTTATCTCAAAGTTAGCCTGAGGATGTTGTGGGTTCTGTCTGCAGATGTCCAGATGGTCTCTAGCCATGCAGTCTATACTGGCCCATCCCACACCAAACGGCCCTCCGCCTCCAGAAAGATAAATCTACTCTGTGAGAAACTAAAAGAGAATGGCTCTGATACAAACACACACGTCTTCAGATTTATTCCCTTTGTAGCGAGTGTTTAGAGTAAAGCACCCTCTTGTTTGCAGCCTCCTGTCGTCCTCTCCTGTTTCACAAAGAGATTAGCTCAATCTATCATTTAATCTGATTACGTGCAGGTGTTTCCACTAGGAAAAGGCAGGATATTATGCATATACCCCCCCCCCCTCTCTCTCTCTCTCTCTCTCTCTCTCTCTCTCTCTCTCTCTCTCTCTCTCTCTCTCTCTCTCTCTCTCTCTGTCTCTGTCTCTGTCTCTGTCTCTGTCTCTGTCTCTGTCTCTGTCTCTGTCTCTGTCTCTGTCTCTGTCTCTCTGTCTCTATCTCTGTCTCTCTCACTGTCTCTGTCTCTCTCTCTCTCTGCCAGGAGCCTAAGTGAGTAATTATAATAATAGCCTTTGGTTGGTAATCACAGTAAACATCTGTAACCTGGGCTGATTTGAAAGTCAGATTAATGGTAATCTGTTGTTTAAACATGCCAGAGCTGTTGTTGCCCAGAGTTTGTTCTCTCTCTCTCTCTCTCTCTCTCTCTCTCTTTCTCTCTCTCTCTCTTTCTCTCTGAAATATACTGTTGTAAGGTTTTGTATTTATTTTCTTAGTTCACCTTGTGTTCTTGAACGTAGCCCTGTTTCTTTGTGTTCTTGAACGTAGCCCTGTCTTTCATTTTTGTTCATTGATTTCACCTTTGTTAGTTACTCACCTGGTCTCATCAGCTCCTTATTTAGTTCAGTTCTTTCTGTTTGTGCCTTGTGAGGTATTGTTAATTTTGACTCTACTAAGCCTTTTCATAGCTCATTTGTGAGAACCAGTTTTAGCCTTAAGTCCTAGTTTTGTTTCACCTGACTGTTTGCCTACCTGTGTATGACCATTGCCTGCCTGTGACCACAATTCCTGCCTTCTGCGAAGGCGTAATAAACACCTGCCGTGCACGGCGCGTGAATCGAAACCTTTTTCTTCCAAGATATTCATTACAACTGTCATACACAGAACCACACTACTGCTTTGATACACACTATGGAGGGAGTCATTTGGACCTCTCCTTATTTATTTTATTAAATGTCTCTTATCAATCAATCAATCAAATGTTATTTATAAAGCCCTTTTTACATCAGCAGATGTCACAACGTGCTATACAGAAATCCAGCCTAAAACCCCAAACAGCAAGCAATGCAGATGTAGAAGCACGGTGGCTAGGAAAAACTCCCTAGAAAGGCAGAAACCTAGGAAGAAACCTAGAGAGGAACCAGGCTCTGAGGGGTGGCCAGTCCCCTTCTGGCTGTGCCGGGTGGAGATTAAAACAGTACATGGCCATTATGGCCAGATTTTTCTCCAAGATGTTCAAACGTTCATAGATGACCAGCAGGGTCAAATAATAATCACAGTGGGTGTAGAGGTTACAACAGGTCAGTACATCAGGAGTAAATGTCACTTGGCTTTTCATAGCCGGGCATTTAGAGGTTGAAATAGCAGGTGTGGTAGAGAGAAAGAGTTGAAAACAGCAGGTCTGGGACAAGGTAGCACGTCCGGTGAACAGGTTAGGGTTCCATAGCTGCAGGCAGAAGAGTGGAAACTGGAGCAGCAGCACGACCAGGTGGACTGGGGACAGCAAGGAGTCATCAGGCCAGGTAGTCCTGAGGCATGGTCCTAGGACTCAGGTCCTCCGGGATGGGAGGGAGAGAGCGAGAATTAGAGGGCGCATACTTAAATTCACACAGGACACCGGATAAGACAGGAGAATAACACCAGATATCACAGACTGACCCTAGACTGACCCTAGCCCCAATCTTCCTCATCTCCTGTTTTGTTTTTCTATTCCCCCCTTCTCTTAAACTTATACCTCTGTAAAAATAATTTGTAACATTTATCTCACAAATCATATTTTATTCTAATACAATTGCTCAGAGAAATAGATTTTGTTTAACAGGTAATGTTTTTTTCAAAATTATTGGCACCCCTGTTTCCAAGACCTTTCAATACCTCACCTTATGATGATAATGACACTGAGCCTTTTTCAAAGGTGTTGTATGAGATTGGAGAATGCATTGGGAGGGATCTTAGACCACCATTCCTCCATACAGAATCTTTCCAGATCCTTAATATCCTTCTTCTGCGCTTATGGACTGCCAATTCAAACCACAGATTTTCAATGGGATTCAAGTCCGGAGACTGAGATGGCCATTGCAAAATGTTGATTTTACTTGGTAAAGTTCATGATGCTGTTGACCTTAACAAGGGCCCCAGGACCAGTGGAAGCAAAATAGCCCCATAACATCAAATATACACCACCATATATTACAGTAGGTACTGGTTTGCATGGCCAAAGAGCTGTATTTTCATGTCATCTGACCATAGCACTGGTTCCAAGTGCCAATGCCGTTTAGAAAACTCCAGGCGTTTACATTTGTTGGATGACATGAAAATAGAGCTCTTTGGCCATGCACACCAGTGGTGGGTTTTACGTGGAAATAAGGATGCATAAGCAGTAATAGTCCTGTTCCCTCACAACACAGTAGAGGACAGCAGTAAAAGGGGAGTGACTGGTGAGATAGTAGCAGGTGAATATCAGAGGAGCAGGGGGCAGGGGCTCCCACTGTGGGAAAAGGATACGGCCCCCCACTGTTAACCATCGAAACTCTGACAGAGAGAGTGGACAATCTGACTCTTCCTCTCTGCACAAACACACACCCACACAACACAGGCTGGTTCCTCTCAGTTGGTTTGTCAGCGCATTCTCAGGAAACAGCAGTAACCCCCCAGGGGGTGTGTGTGTGTATAGGTGTGTGTGTGTGTCATGTGTACGTGTGTTTGTGCTTGCATACCTGCATTCTATGCTCAAGACCCAAACACTCCAGACATACTCCAACTCCTCACAACCTCCTATCCTAAACTCTTTCCTTTGTTCCTCTGTGTTCTGTCCATCTGTCCCGGGACAGACTCCTGTGTTCCAGTGTATAGCTGGGTCTGCCCTATCTGTGCTGTTCCAGGCCCAGCGCTTACTCTAGCTCCAATGCCTTATTGATGCTGCACACTCCCATTCCTCTTTATCAACCACTTTCACTTCTCTTTTAGTTGTGCTCTTCTAATCAAACTGTGAAGGGGCATCAGTCAGGCCTACTCAGTACAGAGGGGCAGACACAGGGTGCCTTGAGGTTTTATTTCATTCGCCCAGTCTGGCTCTGAGTAGCTAATGATGAATACTGCTGACTTAATACATCACTTACCTCTTGTGGTTCCATCCCTTACTCGCTTAGGGACAAATCGTCTCTTAAGATCCATATCCGTGTCTCAGACTTTTGCATCAATCATGCAATGTAACAGGGAGATTTGCACCATGTACTAGAAGATGCTACTGTGATCATCCAGAGCCTATCGTCAGCAACCAGACCACCCTGTGTCCCTCCGCTGCTGACCAGTGGGTCGGTCAGTAATGGATGTCGAGCACTAGATTACATGGTGGTGTGTTACTGATTAGGCTCTGTAGAGGAGGTGCCATTGATGATGCATGATGATGATAGCTGTTTGTTTAAGTAGTGCCTCTCTCACTGGGAGTGGTTCAGATGGAGAGATTGAAAGATTTAAGGTTATGTCTCTCTCAGGACCTAAGGTCTAGAATTGTAGACTTGCTGTGTCTCTGACTGTTCTTCTCAACATGGTGGGAAAATGTGTGTGTGTGTGGAGGGGGAGGGGGGGGGGGGTGAGAGAGAGAATAAAGGAGAGAAGACGAGAGAAGATGAGAGTGGGAGAGAGAGAGTGATTGAATGAGGGAGAGAGTAGATTAGCCTTGTCCGGAGGGTCTCCCCAGAGTGTGTGCTGTTTGAGAAGGAGAACAGGCTGGTCTGAAGCCCCTTGCCTCCCTGCCCTTCCCCTCCTCCTCCACTCTCCCTCCTCCACCCACGCCTCTCTCCACCTCTGTCTGGGTCGCACTGATCTGTAGCTACCAGTATTTCATTTTCAGTCTTTTTATTTTCTCATTTTATTCTTTATTTATTTCTTCGTAATGTGGCCTGCTGTGACGTTTACTTCACATAATGTACCACCACCAGCCTTTCCCCAGCAGCATGTTCAGTTCCATCTCCTTTTACCCATTTCATCCTTCATTCTATTTCATCCTTAATGGAAATAGATATCTCATTATTTCCTAAAGAGGGGGCATTTATGTTCCATACTTGCATTCTAAATAGTAGGCTGATTGGGAGTTTGAAAATATAATGTTTTATAGTATGTCACATTTCGATTGAGTATGCTTTAAATGCCAGGATGTCAAACTCATTTTAGGTTTTCATCTAGAACGAATTGCCAGCATGCTATTTAGGAAGAGAATCGTCTTTTCAGACCCACTTGTGTTTGACAACAGCTGATAATCAGGTAAGAGTACTGGCTGTACCAAAATGAACATATGGCGATAAAACAATGCAATTGTGTATTAGATTACACATTCTCAGTATAGATTAAGCTAATATGTTGATATTTGTTGCTTACTGCATACGTTTTACTAAACTGTACATTCTAAATAATATTTAGTACAATTAGTACACAGTTTTAGTAAGTAGTAGGCAAGACAGATTTTGGACACAGCCTTAGTTGCTCATGCGCATCTAAAAACTGAAGTCACCATATGTCACTCTGCAACTCAGACACAGTCAGACAGAAGCATTGAGGTTAGTGTAGTATTTAAGGGGGAATTCTTTATCCGTTAGCCTGCACAGTGCAAACTGATGTTCATCTTCCTGTCTATGTGAGAGAGAGACTCCGTGAGAGAGACTCAGTGCATGTTCCTATGATCAATATATGAGATACAGAGCCTCTCTGGGAGGTTTTTCTCTCTTTCCATTATCAGTCCATTTCCCTTCTGGTTTGATGTATGGTGTTGGGAGAGATGATAGAGATGGATAGAGGCTGATGATATGACTGATAGAGAGAAAGCCAGGGGCAGATATACCATCTGATAGAAGGCAGGAGAAATGGTAAGCTGCACTGGCAGCGCATGGATTCCTCTATGCTTTATCTCTGAAAATGGCAAAATGAGAGAGATAGAACGATGGGAATAGAGATTGGAAGAAAGCCGAGAGAAAGATACAAATGAGGTGGGGTGAGGGGAGGGTGGGTGTTGGGGGCTGGGGGAGAAAGAGGAGTGGTAGAGTTTAGAGAATAACATTGAGTGGTAAAGAGGGAGAGCATGACAAAAAAGGAGAGAATTACACAGAAAGCACAGACTGAAAAAACCTTGCCTTGTATAGCTATGCAGCTGCATGCTTAGTTTAGTTGCAGCATGGTACTGGTAATAGTTGTGCTGGACAGCCAGCACCACACTGAGCACTACCAGCCTGGGCCGGTCTCTTACCCAGGGCTCACAGTGGGGGATCAGGGGCTTACCAGGGACCGTTCTTGGGCACATGGTGGAAAGTTGGAAAGGCCACAGCAACAAAACAATAACTTATTCCTCTGGCTCTGGCTGATGATGCTGAGATGCCCTCCCCTCCAGGTTTGCTGTATCTCTGCAGCTGTCTGTCTCAGTGTGTATCTGTCTGTCTGCCTGGAGTCTCTGGCTAGGATCAACAGATTATCAGATGAGTCAGTGTGAAATAGTTTGACTCTATTCAATGTTCTGTTAATCCAACTAAAGTCCATTTAGTCCAGTACCCACACATAGATACACTGCAGGGATCATACTGGGGGAGAGGACAGGAGCGGAGAGGGAGGGGGGATGGAATGAGGGGTTGGAGATAGGATGGTATGGAGAAACAAACAGAGAGTGGAGAGCTCTTATTTCTGAGTGAGCCCAACTCCCCATAGCCCTCACTGTGCTAAATTTGGCCTTTGTCATACACAGCAAATTTGTGGGTGTTAAAAAATCTCAGTGTTGAGGTAAAACGTTTTGTGAGTGTTATATATGAGGGTGTTGATTCTAGTGGGGTTAACACCAGTGGGATTGAAATTGACACCATCTGCGGTGTTATTTGAATCACAGTGGAATCGACATCACGTGATGTTGTTGTTCCTTGAATGTGTTTAGTTCATTTCCGTTAACTCTGTCAGAGTGAAAAAGACATAGGAAGGGCCTCATTATCATATTTCCCAGCATGCTTTGCTGCAGGTTGCTTTTTATAATATTTTGTTTTAATATCTATGTTTCTGCGTGCACATTGATTGATTTTTATTATTATTATTATTATTTTTTCACCTTTATTTAACCAGGTAAACCAGTTGAGAACAAGTTCTCATTTACAACTGCGACCTGGCCAAGATAAAGCAAAGCAGTGCGATAAAAACAACAACACAGAGTTACATATGGGGTAAAACAAAACAAAGTCAAAAATACAACAGAAATACATATAATATACAGTGTGCAAATTTAGCAAGTTATGGAGGTAAGGCAATAAAATAGGCTATAGTGCAAAATAATTACAATTAGTATTAACACTGGAATGATAGATGTGCAAGAGATGATGTGCAAATAGAGATACTGGGGTACAAATGAGCAAAATAAATAACAATATAGGGATGAGGTAGTTGGGCGGGCTAATTTCAGATGGGCTGTGTACAGGTGCAGTGATCGGTAAGGTGCTCTGACAACTGATGCTTAAAGTTAGTGAGGGAGATAAGTGTCTCCAGCTTCAGAGATTTTTGCAATTTGTTCCAGATTAATTGATCTTATACTACACAAAAATAAATAACATACATTTTTGTAAACTTTTCCAATCTGTAAGTGGTTGGACTTATTTCACCCGTTATTGAGATGGTTGTTCCAGTTTAAATGGTTTAGGTAGTCTCATTTATGGATCTTCCCTACCTTGGCAGTCATTCTGAAGGCAGATTGTGGGTGATTAAAAGTTCAAATTGTTGGATATTCGAACTGGCTGGATTTCAATAAGAATTACAGTGCCTTCAGAAAGTATTCATACACCTTCACTTATTCCACATTTTGTTGTGTTAGAGCCTGAATTCAAAATTGATTCAATAGATTTTTTTTCTCATTCATCTACACACAATACCCCATAATGACAAAGTGAGAACATGTTTTTAGACATTTTTCCAAATGTATTCAAAATCAAATACAGAAATATCACATTTACATAAGTATTCACACCCCTGAGTCAATACTTTGTAGAAGCAGTTTCTGAAAGCACTGTATATAACACCTTGCAAGACAGCATAATATGACTTGCCGATGTGGCCTGCAAACCAGGAGTTTCAGACCACTGTGATAGGGTAAAACTAGGCTGTCGAAGTACGTTATTGTCAAAAAGAGTAATGTATTGTCATGAATAATTACATTTTGATGATAAAATATTAATATAGGCACTCACTTGGTGAAGGCTACAGGACTGAAAGCCATTGAACGCAAAAGTAATGTCTCTGTCAATAGCAAACACTGTCATGGGTGGTACTAGTACCTATTAAATTCACTCGAAAGGCACCCTGGGAAATAAATATGCAAATAAGGCTTAACCACAGGTGTTAATTCCCTAACACTGAGAAAGTGTAACAGCATCAGCTCTAATAAAGTGTTAATGTAAGTCGGATTTTGCAACACCCATGGTGTTAGAGACAACACTCTTGGGGTGTTAGTTTATCAACACTTTTAAAAGTGTTATTTTAAGACTAATTCGGTGGGTCACATATACACACTAAGAAAGTGTTCAATTTAATATTGTAGGTGTTTAAAATTCTGATCTCAAATGTTCTGTGTAGGAGCCTATAGAATGCACCCACTTGGATTGTGTTCATTACTAAATTACATACAGTGCAAAAATGTGAGTGTATTGTGCTTCACTGTGTGTATCCATGTACATGTTTGACAGTGCATTATACTCTGCCCCCTGCTGTGCACAGCCTAATCTCACAGTGTACAGTACAGATAGTTGTACCCCAGCCAGAGAGCAGAGGAGCCCTGCTAAGTCCCTCGTTTACCAACGCAGGAGGGATCAGCACTTTTCTTTAATAGCGCTCTAAACCCTGCCCCAGCGGGGAAAGAGAGAGAGAGAGAGAGAGAGAGAGAGAGACGACACGACGGGGGGGGGGTGAGAGAGGTAGTACTCAGGTAAACAGTCAAACCGAAATGGTCAACAGGGGCGTTACCCCCCTCAAACTTCTTCATATCCCTCTCTCCTTCCCCCCTGCCTTCTGGATTGGCAACTTGGCACTGAGGTGCCTTGACCACCCTTCTACTCTGAGAAATATGTGAATGTAGGAGCTGTTTCCCCCTTAAACAGCCAGCTATAGCGTTTAACCCGACTCTATAACCCAGCCTGCCCGTACAGCACTAGACAAGCCATACCAGTGAGATTGATGTCTCTTACCTCCACTATATCCACATTAGTAGCAATAAGCGGACATTTCCTGCACGGCCAGCAGGAAAGGCTCAGTTCATCAAAGAGAAGTGTGGAGCTGGCAGAGAGCAGTGAGGTGCTACAAGCTCAGTAAAACACACCTGAGTTAAGGCTTCATTGTTCCATTCCTCTATCACACTCTCCTTTCTGTGTCGGACTGTAGACTGGGCTGTCTGTACGTTCTCGTGTAAGAGTTGAGTGTGAGCATGATTGTACGACTCTCTGACCGTTGGCAGTCATAACTCAGAGCTGATGCTCCTCCCCTGTGTTTAAGAGGCAAGTTCCATTCCCCCTGCATTAGACTGATCTGATTTACACCAGCACAGCACGGCTCAGGTCTGAGTGGGAACTTTATCTGAACATAAATCACCTGTTACCTGCCTGCTAGGGTCTCAGGGAGGAGAGGGACGGAGACAGAACTTCACAACTAATACACCAGGGAGGGAGGGAAGAGGGGGAATGAGAGGAGGTGGAAGGAGAGAGGGAGGGAGGAGGGGGAATGAGAGAGGGGGATGGAGGTGGAAGGAAGGAGAGAGGGAGGGAGGAGGGGAAATGAGAGAGGGAGTAGGAGGTGGAAGGAGCGAGGGAGGGAGGAGGGGGAACGAGAGAGGGGGTAGGAGGTGGAAGGAAGGAAGGAGAGAGGGAGGGAGGAGGGGAAATGAGAGAGGGAGTAGGAGGTGGAAGGAGAGAGGGAGGGAGGAGGGGGAACGAGAGAGGGGGTAGGAGGTGGAAGGAAGGAGAGGGAGGGAGGAGGGGGAATGAGAGAGGGGGTAGGAGGTGGAAGGAAGGACAGAGGGAGGGAGGAGGGGGAACGAGAGAGGGGGTAGGAGGTGGAAGGGGAGGGGGAATGAAAGAGGGGGTATGAGGTGGAAGGAGAGAGGGAGGGAGGAGGAGGTTGAAGGTGGGAGGAAGAGGGCAAACAGTGGAAGGGTTGTTCCACGAAATGAGTCTCTTGGGTAGTGTAACTTGGTGATGAGAAATTAATTTTTACATTCTGTCATGAAGAGCACATGTTCAACATATTGTTTTCCCATCTCGAGAGGTTAAATTTAAAAAATACCATAGTAAGTGCCTATTAAGTGCCAAAGTAACAGGGTTGACCGTAACAGGGTTGACCGTAACAGTGTTAACGATTTCATCATAAATCAGCTATAAATGGAAGCTTGTGTGCAACAGGGATAGGCAATTGAATGCAAGCTTCACAATACAAATTAAATTGTTAAAACATTTCTAGTCAGTCTATCTACGGGTAACAGGGTTGACGTGTTATGCTCGACCCATTCAGTTTTCCACCACAAAACACCAGAAAATGGCCAAAAAAGAGTAGAAACAGATCACTTGCTTTTACACTATGGTTTGACTATTGGATGTTCAATGTTCCCTTAGATTTTGTTTTTTAAGGAATAGTTTCACCATATTAAAACCACAAATAATTTCATGCAACAGGGTTGAATCACTAATCACATTAAATAAATAATAATCTTCAGAAATGACTTTGTCAAAGCAACAAAATAACTAGGGTTCTTCCCCACCCGTTTTGGAAAAATCTGAGGAATAGGGCTGGAGAAATGTAACCACTCTCAAATTCATAGACAGAGCTATGGAAGTAAGGACTGACCATCCATGACATCACAATGATAGTTTTAACCATGTTTTGAGGCTGTATAGTGTGTGTTTACATTACTTTGTTTACAACCATTGGAGTGAAAAAGCTTATATTTTGGGTTCTGATGGAGTATGACAGTTGAATTAAGCTCATGAGGCCTTTACAAGTTATATTCTTCAATATGGGTACATTTCATTAATCCAAAAGTCCAAAAATGGATGAATCAACTGCAGATTGCCCCTTACAGTGGGTTAAAATCTTAATAGATGTCACAGAGGGAAATGTCAAAATGCTGAATTTTGGCACTTTAGCAAGTATTTTTTCATTTAAAAAAAAACATATTTATTGAATGTTCCATGTTTTCTATATTTAAGGGTACTTTATTTAATATAACAGGCTTTTAAAATGCAATATTGGGGCACAATTTCTACTTAAAATATCAAAGGGATGCAAAAGGTTCTCATTTCATGGAACGACCCTGAATAGCAGAACAATTATTATGCTGAAATTAGTATTCTGTGGCTTCTGACCCATCCCCCCTGCCGTGTGATTGGACAAAATGCACTCTGACCCTTCCCCCTCTGTCGTGTGATTGGGCAGAGGGGGCAGATTGGCCTTGGCGGCTCTCTGGAATAGATTCAGAAATAAGTGCTCTGTCTGGCCCATTGCCCCACTCCCCAGCCAGATGAGCAATTAACCATCACAGCGAAAACCAGAGAGAGAGAGAGAATAAGAGGAAAAGGGAAGGGCTCGTCAAACACAGATCAATATGAACACTCGACACACACCATTACAATGATGACGACAAACTACTGGGAGAGAATGAGAGGGGGGAGGAGGGGAGGATATTTATACGAGTGTTTGATTCTAGGGAAGTTGGAGTGAGAGTAAGTAAGGTTGTGTCCGTATGCCATGGGATGACTGGGCTGTTAGTGTGGAGAGAGAAGATGAGGGCACATGTTCCTCCCTAGGATAATCCCCTAAGAGCAATGTACACATACTCATGAGGCCAGTATCCTGCTCAATGGGATTGATGATCATGGCATCCTGTTTATATCAACATAGAGTGTGTGTGGGGATGTGTGAGTATACACTGTATGTTGACAGGGGGAAGTCTCAATGCTTACCACAGACAACACCACCACCTCCTCCATCTGCGCACACACACACACACACACACACACACACGCTATGCGACTAGCAGGGTGAGATGATTTATAGCCAGCCATGTCTAATGGATTGCAGAGGCACTCGAGAAATTATGAAAATAAATTAATTAGCCTTTAGCGACCCTGCTGTCCATTTGGCTGTCCCTGCACTGCCTTTTAACACACACACACACACACACACACACACACACACACACACACACACACACACACACACACACACACACACACACACACACACAGCCCCTTCACTGAGCTGCCTCTCTCTCTCTCTCTCTCCCTCTCTCTCTCGCTCTCTCATACATTTTTCCACTCACAAACTTAGAGCCCATTATGTCATTAAAGAGACCCAGTGTGTGATTGGTTTACTCCAGGTGGTTGTGTTGCTGGTTGAGTAGTGCTGAGCAATTAACAGAAATACCGGTTATGTTTTGGTTTTTAAATAACTAATTGACCAACATTGGCTCAGTTATTGGAATTCCATTTTGTTCGTTTTTTTTCTGTGAGCTCAATGCAAGGTTTCTCTAGAGATACAGTGTTATGAAAAAGTATTTGCCACCTTTCTAATTTTCTCTACTTTTGCATATTTGTGATACTAAATGTTATCAGATCATCAACCAAAACCTAATATTAGATAAAGGGAACATAAGTGAACAAATAACACAACAATTACATATTTATTTCATAAACAAAGTTATGCAACACCCAATTCCCCTGTGTGAAAAAGTAATTGCCCCCTTACACTCAATAACTGGTTGTACCACCTTAAGCTGCAATGACTCCAACCAAATGCTTCCTGTAGTTGTTGATCAGTCTCTCACGTCGCTGTGGAGGAATTTTGGCCCACTCTTCCATGCAGAATTGCTTTAACTCAGTGACGTGTGGGTTTTCAAGCATGAACTGCTCGTTTCAAGTCCTGCCACACCATCTCAATTGGGATTAGGTCTGGACTTTGACTAGGCCATTCCAAAACTTCAAATTTGTTGCTTTTTAGCCATTTTCATGTAGACTTGATTGTGTGTTTTGGATCATTGTCTTGCTGCATGACCCAGCTGCGCTTCAGCTTCAGCTCACAGACGGATGGTCTGACATTCTCCTATAGAATTCTCTGATACAGAGCAGAATTCATGGTTCCTTCTATTAAGGCAAGTCCACCACCATGCTTGACCTTTGGTATGATGTTCTTACTGTGGAATGCAGAGTTTGGTTTTCGCCAGGCATTACTGGAACCATGTCATCCAAAAAGTTATACTTTTGAATCATCTGTCCATAGAACGTTCTTCCAAGAGTCTTGATGATCATCCAGGTGCTTTTTGGCAAACTTAAGTCAACTTTTTGAACGAGATGGGTCCCATTATGCCTGGTGAAAACCAAACACTGCATTCCACAGTAAGAACATCATACCAAAGGTCAAGCATGGTGGTGGTGGTGTGATGGTTTGGGGATGCTTTGCTGCCTCAGGACCTGGACGACTTGCCTTAATAGAAGGAACCATGAATTCTGCTCTGTATCAGAGAATTCTATAGGAGAAACCATCCGTCTGTGAGCTGAAGCTGAAGCGCAGCTGGGTCATGCAGCAAGACAATGATCCAAAACACACAATCAAGTCTACATGAAAATTGCTAAAAAGCAACAAATTGGAAGTTTTAGAATGGCCTAGTCAAAGTCCAGACCTAATCCCAATTGAGATGTTGTGGCAGGACTTGAAACGAGCAGTTCATGCTTGAAAACCTACACGTCACTGAGTTAAAGCAGTTCTGCATGGAGAGTGGGCCAAAATTCCTCCACAGCGATGTGAGAGACTGATCAACAACTACAGGAAGCATTTGGTTGGAGTCATTGCAGCTAAAGGTGGCACAACCAGTTATTGAGTGTAAGGGGGCAATTACTTTTTCACACAGGGGAATTGGGTGTTGCATAACTTTGTTTATGAAATAAATATGTAATTGGTGTGTTATTTGTTCACTTATGTTCCCTTTATCTAATATTAGGTTTTGGTGTAAGATCTGATAACATTTAGTATCACAAATATGCAAAAGTAGAGAAAATTAGAAAGGGGGCAAATACTTTTTCATAGCACTGTAAATCAGATCAATCCCTAACTGTGCAATGTAGTAGGGAGTTGTAGTTTCCAACAGGTCAATATTCTACATAGTTTAGCACAGAAAACGTGGTAATTAACTACAATGACCACAATCCCTTGCGCGCCTACATGTCCGATCTATGCGCAGCGCTCAGACATGGAGAGAAGAGACAGAAGAACGTGATTGAGAGGGATAAAGAGCAGTTGCTTCACAACGTATCTCTACATCATCTAAATGATTGATAGTTGGTATTAAGCAGTCATAAAATGATGCCTTATTTACTTTGAAGAACTACTAAAATAGTGATTTTGTCAGACAGCATAGGCAGCAGCTCTGTAGAGCCATAAATAAAAATATGCAACGCCAGGGTTGTGGGTTCGATTCCCACGGGGGGCCAGTATGAAAAATGAAAAATGAAAAAAAATTATGTATGCACTCTGGATAAGAGCGTCTGCTAAATGACAAAAAAAATAAAGAAAACATTTAAACATTCAATTTTTAAAACATTTCTAGCCTGTCTATCTATGGGTAATAGGGTTGACGTTAATCTCGACCCACTCAGTTTTTACAAAACACCAGAAAATTGTCAAAAATAGTAGAACCAGCTCACCTGCTTTTACACTATGATTTGACTATTAGATGTTCAATGTTTCTTTTGAAAAAATTCTTTTAAAAGGAATAGTTTCACCATACAGCATTAAAACAAGTATTCAGTTCACGTAATGGGGTTGATTATTTTTTCTTAATTTTTTACCTTCACATGAATCACTAATCACATGAAATACATAATAATCTTCAGAAATGACTTTGTCGAAGCAACAAAGCTTCCATTCCAGAGACCATTATGTCATTAACGAGACAACCTAGAGTGTGATTGGTTTACTCCAGGTGGTTGTGTTGCTGGTAGTGCTGAGCACTTAACCGACATTTTGCGAGGTAGCTCTATCTGAAAATACATGATTTAAGTGATTGATAGTTGGTATTCAGCAGTCATAAAAGTATGCCTTATTTACTTTGAAGAACTACAAAATAGTGATTTTGTCACACAGTATAAGCAGCAGCTCTGTAGAGATGAGATGATGACTTGGAATTAAATAATAAAGTCATCAAATAAAACAAATGTAAATATTTTATGAAAGTAATGTGAATAAATTATGGTTGAGTAGTAATCGGCAGTCACTACCATCATGGGACTTTTATTAATTGTTTTATTCTCTGTTGTTACAGTATTCAACCCACATGATGCATAGTGCAATTAATAAAAAAGAAAAAAATCGAAACGGAAATTGAAAACCGTGATATTTTTAAAAATAATCAAACCGAAACCAAACCAACCTCAATAAACACTATTCACTCAACATTATGGTTGAGAGATGTGCTGTGGTTCTAAGATATACTATTTATGGCAGTGGTATTCAAACTTTTTCTGCGGGGACCCCATTTTTTCCCACCAGATTTTCTGGGAACCCCATTTTTTTCACTAGAATTTCTAGTGACCCCACCCCACCCCAGATTTAATGACGCAACCTTAAAATGGGTACATTTCAAATTTTACATCAACAAATAACCTTCAATTCATTGCATAAAAAAATATATAAAAAATTGGCGACCCCACTGAATTTCCCCCGTGACCCCACTAGGGAAATACCACTGGTTTATGGTCTCACAGCAGTCTTTTTGGTCATGGTGATCATTCTGGAGCCGGTAATCACTCTTTTCACCAGGCAGGTGGTGTTAAAATCACAATGCCTCTCCAGAGTGCTCGGCTAAAAGGATGAAGAAACTGTAATGCACTGTATGGTCTCCTATGTTTTCAAACTGCAGAAATGCACTAATACCTGACATGTCTGTCTGTTTGTCTCAGACTTGGTTGAAGTGTTTAGCCACTCTTATAACAGAAGATGGCTTGGATAATGGAAGGGGCAATGGAAATTGCTTTCTGTTCTGACTCTCTCTCTCTCCTCCCAGTGCTAAATGACACAGATTACCAACTAGAACATTGCTGTAGGGAGAGACAATGATAGAGAAAGAGAGTTAGAGTGAGTCAGTCTGTCTTAGTTTTCCTGCTATGAGAGTTTGGCAAATAGTTGTTATTTTCTCTGTCTTCCGCTCGAGTTCCCCATTAGAACACAGAGCCCCTCATCTGTACCGGGGCCTGTGGCACTGTTCTCTCTCTCCCGAGTGCTCACTTCGTCCCTCCTCCCTGCCTGAACACAGCACGTCTGTTTGCTGTCAGATCTGTTATCTCATGGTGTTCTGCTGAGCGCAGGGAATCTGTGGTTAGAGGTTGAGAGGTTGTGTTGTGTTCAGGTGGGTCCTATTAGCAGACTGAGTGGAGAGGTTCTGTTTGAATTCAGTTTCAATGGTGGCTAAGTACAATGGTTTTGTCAGGGTCTTGGAACTGGCTAAGTAGAGTGGTTTTGTTGGGGTTCAGTTGTACACAGCACATAAACCCTAATCCACACAGCCAACCCTGCAATGTACAAACCCACACACACATTTGGACATGAACATGGAAAGAAACCTTCAACCAGAGTGTGCTCCCCTGCAGTTTCCATCATGTTAAATAGAGATAGCTGGAAACATAGATGTCTTCCATTGCACATGAAAGGCCTACCGGTATTTAGAATAACAGAAAGCTTTCTGCAAATTGATCAGACCTCGAGCTAAATCATAAAACACAGTTGGCGAAGAGCGTGATGAGGCGTAAACGTTGACACTTATTACAGATTATTTGAAGCTGGCAGAATCTGGAGCTCAGAAAAACCAACTGGCTTCAGACGAGGGGAGAAAACCAGAAACAGTTTGGCTGCAGGTAGCTGGAGGATAATTCATTAGGAATTCACACACACCTCAGGTACACACACACACACACACTTTTATACCGACACTGCTAGCTATCTCGACACTTCAGAGACAGGGTTGCTACATTCTGAATCACATTTACATAGAGAGTGAGCGAGAGAAAGTGTGTGTATGTGTGCGCAGCACATCTGTCTGTGTGTCTGCTCTCATGCATGTGTGTACTGTATGTTTCTAGCTGTGAAAAAGTGTCATGTTTAGTCTCCTGCTGTACTTCCTGACATGTTTACTGATACATCACTTTCCTCCAGTCAACAGCATGATTACAGCACTGAGACTCACCAGCCCCCTGCAGAGACAGATAGGACAGAAGGGCTTTAGCTGTGTGTGTGTGTGTGTGTGTGTGTGTGTGTGTGTGTGTGTGTGTGTGTGGACGTGTGTGTGTGTGTCTGTGTGTGTGTGTGTGTGTGTGTGTGTGTGTGTGTGTGTGTGTGTGTGTGTGTGTGTGTGTGTGTGTGTGTGTGGACATGTGTGTGGACGTGGGCGTGATGAGAGCGTGTTATGTGTCTATCATTCATCTTTGTGTGTGTGTGTATGTGGGTGTGATTTTGTGTGTGTGTGTCATCTGTATGTCATGCATCTGTGTGTGTCTGTCTGTGTCTGTGTGTGTCTGGTTTGATCCATCTGTTTGAGAGCTTCTGATGAACCCTGCTGATACCATCTGTATCTCCCACATACTGTATGCTATTCACTTTGAGGTGAACATGTATTCGATTTAGTAGAGGCTATGCTCATGGCTCTATTTATACAGTGTATTAATATATGTGTAATAAATAGGAATTAGTATGAGTACATGAGTCACCTTTCAGGCACCTATAAATACAGTGCTTCCCTATGGTTGAAAGTTTTACAAAAAGCAAAAGTGGAGGGTATTTGCTGATAATGTCTTTGTGTGTATGCTTGTGCGTGCATGCGTGCGTGCGCGTGTGTGTGTGTGTGTCTGTGTGTAGACTTTAGGGCTGGGGTATCAGTGGCCAGGCAGGGAGGAAACACACAGAGAAATTCTGAGCTCTATTTAACTACACACCAGGGTATGAGCTACTTACCATCAGGCTTAGTGTCACTCTCTCTGCCCTGGTCCGCTCTACTCACCAAACCTTATAGGATAGGCTATCAACTACAACCTACAGCAAACTCTGCCCATATATTGTAGGGAAAGGTGTGAGCTTGAGTCTAAACAAACACACACAGAGATGCACAAACACACACACACACACAGGCGCACACACAGATGGGCACATACACAGATGGGTGCATACACACCAACACACACACCTGACAGTCCAACTTCACAGTAAATGAGCAGGAATATGTAGAAGCACATAGAGTGCGCAGCCTGCTGTCATTGGTGCATAACACAGGACAATTACTATGGATTTTCCACCTTGGGTGCTGTGGCACAACAAATCCAATGTCTTTTTCCAGCTGGCTAGAAATCATGAAAAGCATATTCCTTCCACTTGGCAGAGCCCTGCTCTAACTATGTACACACTATTCCAGCAGCCTGCTTACAGTGTGAAATATCTCTGATGGCACAGTATTTTTAGCTCACCTAATAAGGAACAGATCTGAAAGGCTGCTTGTATCCTAGATAAATGTTGTTTGATCTCTCAGTTTTTCATCAGCCTGTCTTACCGTTCTGCTCTCACAGAGGATGACTTTGTGTGTGTGTGTGTGTTTTGTGTGTGTGTGTGTGTGTGTGTGTGTTTGCAGTGGTGGAAAAAGTGCTCAATTGTCATACTTGACAAAAGTAAAGATACGTTAACAGAAAATGACTCAAGTGAAAGTTACCCAGTAAAATACTACTTGAGTAAAAGTCTAAAAGTATTTGGTTTTAAATGTACTTAAGTACAGTGGTAAAAAAAGTACTCAGTTGTCATACTTGAGTAAAAGTACAAAGTAAAAGTAAATGCTATACATCAAATTCCTTATATTAAGCAAAACAGTCAGCACTATTTTCGTATTATTTTTAATTACGGACAGACAGAGGCACACTCCAACACTCAGACATCATTTACAAAAACAGTATTTGTGTTTCGTGAGCCCGCCAGATCAGAGGCAGTAGGGATGACAAAGCGTTATATTGATAGGTGCCGTAATTCTGTCCTGCTTGAGCATTCTAAATGTAAATAGTACTTTCAGGGAAAATGTATGGAGTAAAAAGTACATGATTTTCTCTAGGAATGTAGTGGAGTAAAAGTAAAACTTGTCAAAAATATAAGTAGTAAAGTAAAGTACAGATTCCCCCCAAAACTACTTAAGTAGTACTTCAAAGTATTTTTACTTAAGTACTTTACACCACTGTGTGTTTGTGTGTGTGTGTGTGTGTGCTGTCAGTAACACCACTGTCAGTCAGCTGTGAAGACAGTTGTGAGCCTTTGTGTCAGGCGTCAGGCCACTGTCAACTCACTGTCTCTCTCTCTCTCCACCCCCCCATCCCCTCTCTCTGCAGATCTGAGTATGACCTGGACTATGAGTGCTATCAGGAGGACCTCTATGACAGGTACTGTCAGCCCACTCTGCACCACGCCTCACACAAACCCTAAATGTTCAGAGGCGGACAGAGGAAAAGTCTAAAAGACACACTTAACCCTCCTTGTCTCTCCTGTCTCATGCTGGCCCTCTCCCTCCTCCCCATCCCCCTGTCCGTCACTGAGCTGTCAGTCATGTGTCTCTGCTAACAGTGCTGCCTGTTACTGCTCACTAATCGTACCTTGGTATATCTTTGCTCCACTCGGCCTGGCAGGTGAATGAGGCACACACATATGAACGAACGAACACACACACACACACACACACACACACATAGACAAACACACACGCATACATCCTGTGCATGAACACACATCCTGTGCAAGCGTACACACACACACACACACACACACACACACACACACAAAGACAAACACTCCCAAGACACACGCATCAACACACAGGGAGGATGTGTGCTGTGTGACCTCTATAAGGAATCCAGTCAGGTTGTAAGCCACTCTAACCCTTGCTAAGTCTCTAATCATTATGAGTCAGATCAAACTGCTCTAAGTGCAGCAGCTTATATTACAAGTTCCATTAAAGCTCAGGTTAGTTTTCTGCGGCTCACAGCAGAGGTTGGGCCGTGGGTCAGGGTTGCTACATTACAGTAACTGAAGCATATCGAGAATTAACTGTAGGCTGGAAAACTGCCATTGAGTTCCTGTTCACTTTCCAGCGGTACAGTACTGTGGATGGTACTGTGTTTTGACATGGAGCTGTGGGGTGTTTTCACTACAGCTCCAGCCAAGAGATCATGACCTCGGTTCAGATTCCAAGCCAGAATTTGACAGTCAGTCTGGTTCAATACAATTCATTCAAGTTTAGTGTGGCCCTACCCAGTTCAATCCCGTTCAGTCCACTCCAGTCTTGCTCAATGCTTTTCAGTCTGATGATCTCTGATCCCGTCGGATTCCGTCCATATCAGTCCGGTTTAGTCCAGTTCAGCATGGCTTAACCCAGGTCAGTCCTGTTTAGTCTGACTCGGTTGTGCCAAGTCCAGTTGAGTCCGGTTCTATCTGGTTAAGCATGGCTTAACCCAAGTCAGTCATGTTCAGTCTGACTCAGTTATGCCAAGTCCAGTTGAGTCCGGTTCTGTCTGGTTCAGCATGGCGTAACGTCACCCAGGTCAGTCACTTAGGTAATTGCTCTGGGAGCTCTCCACCTCCCTCAGGCACACTGAAGGTGACATGGCTCATTCATAAACACAGCACTCAGCACATCTGAATAAAGAGTGCTCTCTCTCTCACACACACACACACTGAACAACCTTGTTGTCCTCTGTGTGGACGCACTCACACTGTCATCTTTTCTTTGCATTTTGTTGTTTTGCCACGCTCTGCATTTTTCTGTCTTCACACAGGAGAAAACACCACTGATATTCAATTTGCTTCAAACACGGTACATGATTTTGCCCTACGTGGCTGGCTAGCTCCATCGACAGCTTGTGTGTGTGTGTGTGTGCGTCTATGCTTCTGTTTATGTGCATATGAGAAAATGTCTGCCTCTACACACACAGATAACAGCTCTAGCAGAGACAAAGCCTCTCTTATAATCTCTCTTCTAATCCACACACACACACACACTCACACACACACACACACACACACACACACACACACACGGACACACACATACACATACACATACACAAACACTTACACACACTCTCGCTCTGTTTTCTCTAATCCTCACACATCCACAGTCTCTCGTTGTCTGTTTCCCAAGCTCCTATTCTCTGAAACTACACTTCAAAGTCGTTGTAGCAGCACACTGTCTATCTCCATCTGCAAACTCCACTAAAGGACTTTAAACTCCCATCAGCCTTTAGTCTCCCAGCGTCTCTGCACAAAGGCAACGGTCGCAGCCCTCTCACTACTTTGGTGGCCGGTTGATATACTTCATGCACAGTGAGGTGGCTGTATCTGGTTATATACTGGTAATACATTCTCCTGAGACAGGGGAACTGTTGTGTGAGATAGATTTCAGTAAAGGGGTAACACACGTTCCTCAACTGAACACTAAAGTCTTGTCTCTCTCTATGACTTACAGCTCAATCACTGAACCCAAACTGACATCAAACCTCAAGGCTTCCCGGCTGGCATCCTGTTTGCGGCTGGTTTAAAGTGTGTTTCTCTCTCCTCAGCAGTCTTCCACACAGCCCTGCCTGTGTAAAGGCCACTCAGGCTTACTTAGGACATGTAAATAAACACTAACACATCTGTCCACGAGTCTCTGAGCCCTGCTCTGCTGTAGGCTACACTCAGGGCACAGGATAACAGGGCTATGGTTCCTGGGGTGGGTGTTTGGTGGTGCAGGATCTTCTTGGTGTGTATGGAGGGTGATGTGTCCTTCTCTCTCTCACTCTCTCTCTCTCTCTTGCTTTCTTTCTTTTTGGCTCCAACCCTCCTTATCCCCCTCCTTCTCCCTCCTCTCTCTCAGTTTTTAAGAGCTGGAGCCAGTGCCCAGGTCTCTGCCTGTCTGGCTCTCAGCCCTAACAGCTCTCTGATGCTGTAAGCAGATATCATATGAAAGGCATTCAGGTTGGAATGTGACTCGCAGGATTGAATTAGCTGGCAGAGCTTATTAAGAGGTTAGGATGAAAGCCAGCCCTTAAAGACTGCAAACTGCAGCCAGTTAGGCAGTCCTGGTATAAAAGCCCCTGTACTTCATTTCAGAGTGGAAGACTTTCATTAAAACTGTGGTTATAGGGCCTGCGGGTTAACATAGGTCCCAGTCAAGCTGAGACTAAATTTACTTACAGCCTATGGGTGTTATCTGATTGGATAGCCAATTGACTTACAGGAGTGCTGACTCCTGTTAAGTGTGTGGTGTGTGTGATTGGCTAGCTCTGACCCCTGGGAGGAATCTGATTGGATGGCTGTGCCCCTGTGACCCCTTTCGGGGGTCTGATTGGTTAGTTTTTAGCCTTTAACAGTGACATGTATCCTTCCCCCTGGCTGATGATGGATGACCAGTGAGTGGTTGGGTCTCTCCAGGGAGGTAGTGGAGGTGGAGATCAATGACTCTCTTAATCAACATGACACACACACACACACACACACACTCTCCCATGTTTCTGTAACTGCTTTAAAGCGAGTGTGTGATACACTCTCTCCTGTCACCTGCTCCGCTGCGCTGCCAGAGAGCTTTTGATTGGCCCTGACAGAACCAATTAGATTTAGCTGTAGATAGGGATATGGAGTTGGGGATGGGGGAACGAGGGAAGAGAGGAGGAGAGGGGGGGACTGACAGTGGAGACCGATCCAAATCTAACTTCTGTCACATAGTAGATCTCTCCCCTCCTCCTCATCTCATCTCCTTCCCCTTTTCTCTTCAATCCCTCCATACCTCACCTCTCCTTCGTTTCTCACCCTCTTCAGTATGTTCAGTCATTAGTAGTCATTACAGTCATTAGTCATTTGTATTTTGTTTGTGTTTTGTCACATGATGTGGTGAGACTTCCAAATCCAGCGGCACTGTGTTTTCTTGTAGGGTAATACTATAATGGTTGTGTGAGGAGTGCAAGGGGTCTTCAACCTGCTCAACCTCATTCCCTCATTCCCTATCTGGGATATCCTCTCCCTCACCTTCTCAGATACTATTTCTTATTATTTTTTCACTTGTGTACACATTGTGTATGTGTGTGGATGTGTGTATGTGTGTGTGTATTCCCTCGGCTTGTCAGATGTTATTACACCATCCTGTCAGCCCTCTCCCTCTGTGTCATTCATCATAGGAGACATACATTCACAAATACACACACCCACGCACACATCCATCCAACTAGGTGATAGACATCACTGTCCATACACGCAAACACACACACATGCTTGCTTGCTCACACACTCACTCACAAACATCCTGTCACTGTACTTTTCTGACATGCTTACATACACATCCAGTCACACTGACAATACTACACAAAGTACTAGTAGTTGGATGACAGTCTGTGTGGATGTTTCCCTCTTCAGGATGTATGACTACCAGCGCGTGCCAGCTTCCTTACCTCCCCTGGCCCAGGGACCTAGCCTGGCCAAACGACCCCGCTCCTCCTCCACTTCCTCTGGGCACAGACGCAGCCGAGACAGGCCCCCCTCCAAGAGCTCCAGAGCCCACTCCACCAGCTCCAACAGGGCCAAGTGTGAGTAATACATACACAGTCACACACACACACACAGTCACACACTACACCCAAGATGGTTCTCTCATTACAACCCTTCTATAGCAGCCTCTTTCCTTCATGGATCCTAGCCAATCAGGTCGCATTATTAGCCCAAATCAACAGAGCAGAACCAATCGGCAGTGTATATGCAGTTCTAATACCCACCCTCATCACCTTAATAGTCCTTATTACCAACACACTCACTTGCCTTGGGTCCTTTTCTTCCTTCTCTCCCCCTCTCTCATTCTCTCTATCTCTCCCCCCTCCCCCCTCTCTCCCTCCCTCAACCTCTCCCTCCTTGTAGTGCGGATGGAGGAACTGCAGGTCATTAAGAGGGAGCTGACTCTGATAAAGACACAGATTGACGGGCTGCTCGACAACCTGGACAGGATGGACACACAGAGGCGGGACCACACAGGTGAGACAACCAATCAGAAAGAGAGAGGGGAGTGGACAGGAGAAACAGCAGTAAAGCATGATAGGGGAAGCCAGAGATACATTATGAGTTTTCACCTGTCCAGTTCATACGAATCAGTGCAGAAGAATGACAGTGAGAAGTACAGAGATGGCGAAAGCAGGTTTATAGGAGAATAAATAGAAAGCCCTCTATGGAAGTGTTGTAGCTGCTGCTGCCCTCATGTGGCCACATGGACAAACTGCACCTTTGTCCTTTCTAGCACACACGTACTGTACCGACAAAGAAAGAACGTGTGTGGGTGTGTGTGTCATCTCATCCTTTCTATCTCTTATCTGTACGCGATGCCTTTGGGTGATTGACTGATCTCATCTCCATATTCATTTATTCCAGCGTCAATTACAATCCTACTCCACTACTGTACCTCATCTCTCCTTTCTGTCTCCCTCTCCCCTCTCCCATTTCTCTCTCTATCGCCACATCTCTCCATTCTGTCTCCCTCTCCCCTCTCCCATTTCTCTCTCTATCGCCTCATCTCTCCTTTCTGTCTCCCTCTCCCCTCTCCCATTTCTCTCTCTATCGCCACATCTCTCCTTTCTGTCTCCCTCTCCCCTCTCCCATTTCTCTCTCTATCGCCACATCTCTCCTTTCTGTCTCCCTCTCCCCTCCCCCATTTCTCTCTCTATCGCCACATCTCTCCTTTCTGTCTCCCTCTCCCCTCTCCCATTTCTCTCTCTATCGCCACATCTCTCCTTTCTGTCTCCCTCTACCCTCTCCAATTTCTCTCTCTATTGCCTCATCTCTCCTTTCTGTCTCCCTCTCCCCTCTCCCATTTCTCTCTCTATCGCCACATCTCTCCTTTCTGTCTCCCTCTCCCCTCTCCCATTTCTCTCTCTATCGCCTCATCTCTCCATTCTGTCTCCCTCTCCCCTCTCCCATTTCTCTCTCTATTGCCTCATCTCTCCTTTCTGTCTCCCTCTCCCCTCTCCCATTTCTCTCTCTATTGCCTCATTTCTCCTTTCTGTCTCCCTCTCCCCTCTCCCATTTCTCTCTCTATTGCCTCATCTCTCCTTTCTGTCTCCCTCTCCCCTCTCCCATTTCTCTCTCTATCGGCACATCTCTCCTTTCTGTCTCCCTCTCCCCTCTCCCATTTCTCTCTCTATTGCCTCATCTCTCCTTTCTGTCTCCCTCTCCCCTCTCCCATTTCTCTCTCTATCGCCACATCTCTCCTTTCTGTCTCCCTCTCCCCTCTCCCATTTCTCTCTCTATCGCCACATCTCTCCCTCATCCGGTCTTTCTTGTTCTCTCCTCTCATCTGTCAACTCGTGCAGTGCAAATGACCATCAATGGTTTAGATCGAACGTGAGCACACACACACCAACACTGATCTGCCCTATAGAGTGAAGTTAATGAATGTTCACTCCTTTTCACTCCCTCTCTCACTCCGTGTTTTTTAGGGTCTCCCCTGAGGGAGGGCAGTCTGGCCGGGTCACCGTACCCCCCCTCCGCCAGCAGCGGTGAGCGCTCCCCCTCCCCCCTGTCCCCCCCTCGCCGCCGCATCCAGAGAGAGAGCCCCGAACTGGGGGAGGCCAGTGACGATGATCACACGGTAACTGGCTTGATGTGTGTGTGTGTGTCTGTGGAGAATCTCTGAGTGGGAGTGCTTTCTCCTTGTCTCAGAGCAACATGAGTACCTCAGCATGGCCTATGGTTGGCTGTGATTTAGCAGTTGTCCGAGTGATTCGCCATGCAGCAGAAATAAAGTGCTTATCTCCACACACACACACACACACACACACACACACACACACACACACACACACACACACACACACACACACACACACACACACACACACACACACACACACACACACACACAAACATACACACAAAGAGAACAGTGACAAGAGCAACAAATCCATAGCCATCATTCATTTTGAGTCATACAGACAAATCAATAGCATGACACTTGAAGATCTCAGTCTGGGTTCATCTCACCCACGCACCGTTCACACTCATAACTGACATGCAACTCAAAAACACAAAGAAAAGCACTGGTGAAAAAAGTAAAAGCAAAATAATTAAAGAAAGAGAGACTGAAAATTGGAACTGGAGAGACTGAAAATAGAATAAATGAAAGCAGGACAGGATGCTCTTACCCTGACAGATGAGTGGGTGTTTATATAGAAGACTATTATCCTCCAGACCTTCCTCATCACTGTGTATAATCACCCTAGCAAGGGGAGCCTTACCTGAACAAAACACCCTTTGGTGTTTTGGCACACTGGTACTGATTACATGTGTGTGCGTTCCAGATGAATAACCACAGCTCTGACCCTGAGGACGAGATGTGAGGATGGAAACAGAGAAGAAACGGAGGAGCGCCAGACATGGAGGAAGAGAACATCTGTCTTGTCAAGAAGTTACCATGCCAAAACCTGATTCAGAGGCCCCACTCTAACCAATCAGTTACATTGTATTCTACCTCCACATATACAGTGAGGGAAAAAAGTATTTGATCCCCTGCTGATTTTGTACGTTTGCCCACTGACAAAGAAATGATCAGTCTATAATTTTAATGGTAGGTTTATTTGAACAGTGAGAGACAGAATAACAACAAAAGAATCCAGAAAAACGCATGTCAAAAATGTTATAAATTGATTTGCATTTTAATGAGGGAAATAAGTATTTGACCCCCTCTCAATCAGAAAGATTTCTGGCTCCCAGGTGTCTTTTATACAGGTAACGAGCTGAGATTAGGAGCACACTCTTAAAGGGAGTGCTCCTAATCTCAGTTTGTTACCTGTATAAAAGACACCTGTCCACAGAAGCAATCAATCAATCAGATTCCAAACTCTCCACCATGGCCAAGACCAAAGAGCTCTCCAAGGATGTCAGAGACAAGATTGAAGACCTACACAAGGCAGGAATGGGCTACAAGACCATCGCCAAGCAGCTTGGTGAGAAGGTGACAACAGTTGGTGCGATTATTTGCAAATGGAAGAAACACAAAAGAACAGTCAATCTCCCTCGGCCTGGGGCTCCATGCAAGATCTCACCTTGTGGAGTTGCAATGATCATGAGAACGGTGAGGAATCAGCCCAGAACTACACGGGAGGATCTTGTCAATCATCTCAAGGCAGCTGGGACCATAGTCACCAAGAAAACAATTGGTAACGCCGTGAAGGACTGAAATCCTGCAGCGCCCGCAAGGTCCCCCTGCTCAAGAAAGCACATATACAGGGCCGTCTGAAGTTTGCCAATGAACATCTGAATGATTCAGAGGAGAACTGGGTGAAAGTGTTGTGGTCAGATGAGACCAAAATGGAGCTCTTTGGCATCAACTCAACTCGCCGTGTTTGGAGGAGGAGGAATGCTGCCTATGACCCCAAGAACACCATCCCCACCGTCAAACATGGAGGTGGAAACATTATGCTTTGGGGGTGTTTTTCTGGACAGGACAACTTCACCGCATCAAAGGGACGATGGACGGGGCCATGTACCGTCAAATCTTGGTTGAGAACCTCCTTCCCTCAGCCAGGGCATTGAAAATGGGTCGTGGATGGGTATTCCAGCATGACAATGACCCAAAACACACGGCCAAGGCAACAAAGGAGTGGCTCAAGAAGAAACACATTAAGGTCCTGGAGTGGCTTACCCAGTCTCCAGACCTTAATCCCATAGAAAATATGTGGAGGGAGCTGAAGGTTCGAGTTTCCAAACGTCAGCCTCGAAACCTTAATGACTTGGAGAAGATCTGCAAAGAGGAGTGGAACAAAATCCCTCCTGAGATGTGTGCAAACCTGGTGGCCAACTACAAGAAACGTCTGACCTCTGTGATTGCCAACAAGGGTTTTGCCACCAAGTACTAAGTCGTGTTTTGCAGAGGGGTCAAATACTTATTTCCCTCATTAAAATGCAAATCAATTTATAACATTTTTGACATGCGTTTTTCTGGATTTTGTTGTTCTTATTCTGTCTCTCACTGTTCAAATAAACCTACCATTAAAATGAGAGACTGATCATGTCTTTGTCAGTGGGCAAACGTACAAAATCAGCAGGGGATCAAATACTTTTTTCCCTCACTGTACATCAAACAGAAATACACACAGACACACTACTACACACACCACTTTGTGTTCAGAGTGAACAAATCCTGCCCTTATATTCATTAGCCTCTTTAGGTTCTCCATCAGCTATTCCTCCTCCTCTCCCTGTCTGGTAAGGGCAGATATTGTATGTGTGAACAGCACACACACACACACACTGTAATTAAGTTTATCAGAAATCAACTCCATGTATCTCCCTCAGATATTCCCCACTGAGATCAGCTCACCACACACACACACACACACACACACACGTTATTTTATCGGTAGAGTGTAATTATTAACTAGAACAGGAAGGTGAAATAATTTCCATATTTATAATTTCTTTAATCTCTTATTAGCACGTCTTCATATTTTCCTGAAAAAGTTATGATTACCAGTCCGTATAAATTTGACCTGCATATTAAGAGTCTGAGGGTTTTTGAAATGAGAATACTATAGATGTCGCAAACATAGTTTTTCGGGGACTTGAGTTACTTTGTTTTCTGTGTATCATATCATTACCAGAGCATGAGTCCATCAGTTTATACTATGTCTGTGTAATGTTATCTCTCTGCTGTATTACTACCTTCCTGTATTAGGTATGAGGAGACAGTAGCCCAGCTCTTCCTCTATGTACCTGGCGCTATGAGCTGAGGAGTGGCCTCGGCCCGGTCCATGTGTAATATTGTGTATTACTGTAAACTTTACTGTATTTTGTCAGCTGTACGATTTTAATCCAGCATTTTCTTTTAGGGATTTTTATTTGTTAATGTTTTTTAAAGCGAGACGAAAACAACAATGATAATTGTTTTATTATAATTACAGTGGTGTTAGATGTTTTGTTAGTTCTGTTTGCATTCATGAAGAAGCCAAGTGGAAACACTACTCACACTGTCACAGTAGTAAAGGTATTTTCATATTGATTATAAAGCCTCTGGGAGTGTTTTCTTTATTTTACAGTGTGTGTGTGTGTGTGTGTGTGTGTGTGTGTGTGTGTGTGTGTGTATGTGTGTGTGTGTGTGTGTGTGTGTGTGTGTGTGTGTGTGTGTGTGTGTGTGTGTGTGTGTGTGTGTGTGTGTGTGTGTGTGTGTGTGTGTGTGTGTGTGTGTGTGTGTGTGTGTGTGTGTGTGTGTGTGTGTGTGTGTGTGTGTGTGTGTGTGTGTGTGTGTTTTTGGTTTTACTATCCTTGTGGGGACCAGAAGTAAAATTCAGACAAGTGGGGACATTGTCCCCACAAGAAAATTGGTTATTTTAGGTTTAGGGGTTAGGTTTAGGGATTAGGGTTACAATTAGGGTTAGGTTTAAGTTTAGTGTTTGGGGTTAAGGTTAAGGGTTAGAGAAAATAGGATTTTGAATGGGAATCAGTTGTTTGGTTCCCGTGTCTGTGTGTAATAAAGGGGAACAGGATGAAAGACAATGCTGCAGTGTGTGTAACTAATGCTGACTCAACAACAAATATAGTAAAGCTCAACATCAGACACAGTGGAACGTGTGTAAACTGTGTGTGTACAGTATGTGAGTGTTACAGAGAGGAGGGGGAGAGCAAGATGCTTTTTTTCTTTCAGAATCACCTTTATTCGCCAAGTACATTTACACATACTCAACATTTTACGTGGTGATATGGTGCTGCAGCTGCTAGTGATAGACAACATTTAGAGACAGAATACAGACATTGGAGTTTAAACAAAGTTTACATACAGTGCATTCGGAAAGTATTCAGACCCCTTGACATTTTCCACGTTTTGTTACGTTACAGCCTTCAGACCCCTTACATTTTCATCATCAATCTACACACAATACCCTATAATGACAAAGCGAAAACACACCTGTCTACATAAGGTTCCAAAGTTGACAGTGCATGTCAGAGCAAAAACCAAGCCATGAGGTCTAAGGAATTGTCCGTAGATCTCCGAGACAGGATTGTGTCGATGCACAGATCTGGGGAAGGGTACCAAAACAATTTCTGCAGCATTGAAGGTCCCCAAGAACACAGTGGCCTCCATCATTCTTAAATGGGAGACGTTTGGAACCACCAAGACTCTTCCTAGAGCTGGCCGACCGGCCAAACTGAACAATCGGGGGAGAAGGGCCTTGGTCAGGGAGGTGACCAAGAATCAAATAAAATCAAATCAAATTTTATTGGTCACATGCGCCGAATACAACAGGTGCAGACATTACAGTGAAATGCTTACTTACAGCCCTTAACCAACAGTGCATTTATTTTTAACAAAAAAAGTAAAAATAAAACAACAACAAAAAAAGTGTTGAGAAAAAAAGAGCAGAAGTAAAATAAAATAACAGTAGGGAGGCTATATATACAGGGGGGTACCGGTGCAGAGTCAATGTGCGGGGGCACCGGCTAGTTGAGGTAGTTGAAGTAAGTCACTCTGACAGAGCTCCAGAGTTCCTCTGTGGAGATGGGAGAACCTTCCAGAAGGACAACCATCTCTGCAGCACTACACCAATCAGGCCTTTATGGTAGAGTGGCCAGACAGAAGCCACTCCTCAGCAAAAGGCACATGACAGCCCGCTTGGAGTTTGCCAAAAGGCACCTAAAGACTCTCAGACCATGAGAAACAAGATTCTCTGGTCTGATGAAACCAAGATTGAACTCTTTGGCCTGAATGCCAAGCGTCACGTCTGGAGGAAACCTGGCACCATCCCTACGGTGAAGCATGGTGGTGGCAGCATCATGCTGTGGGGATGTTTTTCAGCGGCAGGGACTAGGAAACTAGTCAGGATCGCGGGAAAGATGAACTGAGCAAAGTACAGAGAGATCCTTGATGAAAACCTGCTCCAGAGCGCTCAGGACCTCAGACTGGGTCGAAGGTTCACCTTCCAACAGGACAACGACCTAAGCACACAGACAAGACAACGCAGGTTTACAATGGCGCCGGAGGGGATGGCTGCCGTTTTAACCAACCGTGTTATTTTGTTTGTTTTTTCGCATTGTTTGTATACACTGTATCGGCAGGAAAGAACAGCAGCCTCTGGTAAGACAAGGGGTGGCGGTCTATGTATATTTGTAAACAACAGCTGGTAAACGATATCTAAGGAAATCTCAAGGTTTTGCTCGCCTGAGGTAGAGTATCCCATGATAAGCTGTAGACCACACTATCTACCAAGAGAGTTTCATCTATATTCTTCGTAGCTGTCTATTTACCACCACAAACTGATGCTGGCACTAAGACCGCACTCATTTCTACCAGCATGTTAAATGTGCAACCAGAGGGAACAAAACTCAAGACCACCTTTACTCCACACACAGAGACGTGTACAAAGCTCTCCCTCGCCCTCCATTTGGCAAATCTGACCATAATTCTATCCTCCTGATTCCTGCATACAAGCAAAAACTCAAGAAGGAAGCACCAGTGACTCGGTCAATAAAAAAGTGGTCAGATGAAGCAGATGCTAAGCTACAGGACTGTTTTGCTAGCACAGACTGGAATATGTTCCGGGATTCTTCCGATGGCATTGTGGAGTACACCACATCAGTCACTGGCTTCATCAATAAGTGCATCGATGACGTCGTCAGTGACTGTGACTGTACGTACATACCCCAACCAGAAGCCTTGGATTACAGGGCCCTGAGTTAAAGGGTAGAGATGCCACTTTCAAGGAGCGGGAGTCTAACCCAAAAGCTTATAAGAAATCCCGCTATGCCCTCCGATAAACCATCAAACAGGCAAAGCGTCAATACTGGACTAAGATCAAATCGTACTACACCGTCTCCAACGCTCGTCGGATGTGGCAGGGCTTGCAAACTATTACAGACTACAAAGGGAAGCACAGCCGCGAGCTGCCCAGTGACACGAGCCTACCAGACGAGCTAAATTACTTCTATGCTCGCTTCGAGGCAAGTAACACTGAAACATGCATGAGAGCATCAGATGTTCCGGACGACTGTGTGATCACGCTCTCCATAGCCGATGTGAGTAAGACCTTTAAACAGGTCAACATTCACAAGGCCGCAGGGCCAGACGGATTACCAGGACGTGTACTCCGAGCATGCGCTGACCACCTGGCAAGTGTCTTCACTGACATTTTCAACCTCTCCCTGTCTGAGTCTGTAATACCAACATGTTTCAAGCAGACCACTATAGTCCCTGTGCCCAAGAACACTAAGGTAACCTGCCTAAATGACTACCGACCCGTAGCACTCACGTCTGTAGCCATGAAGTGCTTTGAAAGGCTGGTCATGGCTCACATCAACTCCAATTTGCATACCGCCCCAACAGATCCACAGATGATGCAATATCTATTGCGCTCCACACTGCCCTAACACAAAATGAACACCTATGTGAGAATGCTATTCATTAACGACAGCTCAGCGTTCAACACCATAGTGCCCTGAAAGCTCATCACTAAGCTAAGGACCCTTGGACTAAACACCTCCCTCTGCAACTCGATCCTGGACTTCCTGACGGGCCACCCCCAGGTGGTAAGGGTAGGTGACAACACATCCGCCATGCTGATCCTCAACACGGGGGCCCCTCAGGGGTGTGTGCTCAGTTCCCTCCTGTACTCCCTGTTCACTCATGACTGCATGGCCAGGCATGACTCCAACACCATCATTAAGTTTGCCGATGACACATCAGTGGTAGGCCTGATCACCGACAACGACGAGACAGCCTATAGGGAGGAGGTCAGAGACCTGGCCGTGTGGTGCCAGGACAACAACCTCTCCCTCAACGTGATCAAGACAAAGGAGATGATTATGGACTACAGGAAAAAGAAGAGGACCGAGCACGCCCCCATTCTCATCGACGGGGCTGTAGTGGAGCAGGTTGAGAGCTTCAAGTTCCTTGGTGTCCACATCACCAACAAACTAACATGGTCCAAGCACACCAAGACAGTCGTGAAGAGGGCACGACAAAACCTAAGGAGACTGAAAAGATTTGGCATGGGTCCTCAGATCCTCAAAGGTTTCTACAGCTGCACCATCGAGAGCATCCTGACTGGTTGCATCACTGCCTGGTATGGCAACTGCTCGGCCTCCGACCGCAAGGCACTACAGAGGGTAGTGCGTACGGCTCAGTACATCACTGGGGCCAAGCTTCCTGCCATCCAGGACCTCTATACCAGGCGGTGTCAAAGGAAGGCCCTAAAAATTGTCAAAGACTCCAGCCACCCTAGTCATAGACTGTTCTCTCTGCTACCGCACGGCAAGCGGTACCGGAGCGCCAAGTCTAGGTCCAAGAGGCTTCTAAACAGCTTTATTATCTATGCATAGTGACTTTAATAACTCTACCTACAGTGCCTTGCAAAAGTATTCATCCCCTTCCTGACGGGCCACCCCCAGGTGGTAAGGGTAGGTGACAACACATCCGCCACGCTGATCCTCAACACGGGGGCCCCTCAGGGGTGTGTGCTCAGTTCCCTCCTGTACTCCCTGTTCACTCATGACTGCATGGCCAGGCATGACTCCAACACCATCATTAAGTTTGCCGATGACACAACAGTGGTAGGCCTGATCACCGACAACGACGAGACAGCATTACAACCTGTCATTTAAATTGATTTTTATTTGGATTTCATGTAATGGACATAAACAAAATAGTCCAAATTGGTGAAGTTAAATGAAAAAAAAAACGTATTTCAAAAAATTTGAAAAATTTGATCACGGAAAAGTGGTGCGTGCATATGTATTCACCACCTTTGCTATGAAGCCCCTAAATAAGATCTGGTGCAACCAATTTCCTTCAGAAGTCACATAATTAGTTAAATAAAGTCCACCTGTGTGCAATCTAAGTGTCCCATGATCTGTCACATGATCTCAGTATATATACAGCTGTTCTGAAAGGCCCCAGAGTCTGCAACACCACTAAGCAAGGGGCACCACCAAGCAAGCAGCACCATGAAGACCAAGGAGCTCTCCAAACAGGTGAGGGACAAAGTTGTGGAGAAGTACAGATCATGGTTGGGTTATAAAAAAATATCTGAAACTTTGAACATCCCACGGAGCACCATTTAAATCCATTATTAAAAAATGGAAAGAATATGGCACCACAACAAACCTGCCAAGAGAGGGCCGCCCACCAAAACTCACGGACCAGGCAAGGAGGGCATTAATCAGAGAGGCAACAAAGACACCAAAGATAACCCTGAAGGAGCTGCAAAGCTCCACAGCAGAGATTGGAGTATCTGTCCATAGGACCACATTAAGCCGTACACTCCACAGAGCTGGGCTTTACGGAAGAGTGGCCAGAAAAAAGCCATTGCTTGAAGAAAGAAATAAGCTAACACATTTGGTGTTCGCCAAAAGGCATGTGGGAGACTCCCATTTACATTACATTTACATTTACGTCATTTAGCAGACGCTCTTATCCAGAGCGACTTACAGTTAGTGCATACATTATTCTTTTTTTTTATTTTATTTTTATACTGGCCCCCCATGGGAATCGAACCCACAACCCTGGCGTTGCAAACGCCATGCTCTACCAACTAAATAGAGAGAAATTCTTGAGGGAAACCTGTTTCTGTCTTCCAGAGATTTGAGACTGGGACGGAGGTTCACCTTCCAGCAGAACAATGACCCTAAGCATACTGCTAAAGCAACACTTGAGTGGTTTAAGGGGAAACATTTAAATGTCTTGGAATGGCCTAGTCAAAGCCCAGACCTCAATCCAATTGAGAATCTGTGGTATGACTTAAAGATTGCTGTACACCAGCGGAACCCATCCAACTTGAAGGAGCTGGAGCAGTTTTGCCTTGAGGAATGGGCAAAAATCCCAGTGGCAAGATGTGGCAAGCTTATAGAGACATACCCCAAGAGACTTGCAGCTGTAATTGCTGCAAAAGGTGGCTCTACAAAGTATAGTTATGCATGCTCAGGTTTTCTGTTTTTTTTGTCTTATTTCTAGTTTGTTTCACAAAAAAATGTATTTTGCATCTTCAAAGTGGTAGGCATGTTGTGTAAATGAAATGATACAAAATCAATTTGAATTCCAGGTTGTAAGGCAACAAAATTGGAAAAATGCCAAGGGGGGTGAATACTTTCGCAAGCCACTGTACATGTACATATTGCCTCAATTACCTCAACTAACCAGTGCCCCCGCACATTGACTCTGTACCGGTACCCCCTGTATATAGCCTCGCTATTGTTATTTTACTGCTGCTCTTTCATTATTTTGTTACTTTTATTTCTTATTTTCTTTAGGTATTCTTTCTTAAAACTGCATTGTTGGTTAAGGGCTCGTAAGTAAGCATTTCACTGTAATGTCTACACCTGTTGTATTCGGCGCATGTGACAAATACAATTTGATTTGATTTGATTTGAAGAGTGGCTTCGGGACAAGTCTCTAAATGTCCTTGAGTGGCCCAGCCAGGGCCCGGACTTGAACCCGATCAAACATCTCTGGAGAGACCTGAAAATAGCTGTGCAGCAACGCTCCCCATCCAACCTGACAGAGCTTGAGAGGATCTGCAGAGAAGAATGGGAGAAACTCCCCAAATAATAATAATAATATAATAATATGCCATTTAGCAGAAGCTTTTATCCAAAGCGACTTACAGTCGTGCGTGCATACATTTTTGTGTATGGGTGGTCCCGGGGATCGAACCCACTACCTTGGCGTTACAAGTGCCGTGCTCTACCAGCTGAGCTACAGAGGACCATACATGTGTGCCACGCTTGTAGCGTCATACCCAAGAAGAGTCAAGGCTCAAGTACTGAGTAAAAGGTCTGAATACTTATGTAAATGTAATGTTTCATTGTTTTCATTATGGGGTATTGTGTGTAGATTGATGAGGGAAAAATCTATTTAATCAATTTTAGAATAAGGCTGTAATTTAACAACATGTGTAAAAAGTCAAGGGGTCACTATTATCATTATTAAGGACTTACCTAAAGTGTGCTAAAATGCACTTTGACCCAAGCCTGTCTCCAAAAATGTTAAAAGGCCATTTGTGACTGGGATGTTTGCATACCCTTAACCATTAACAAAATATGATGTTCCTCCCAACGAGATATGCAAGTTGCAACAGCAAATAGAGCAGCCCTAGTCATATGAATAACCTCGTGAGTTTTGAACTTGTGCTTAAAATCTGTTACAGTTAATCCACCGTAAATGCCATACTTCTCATTAGAGGGGAAACTTGTTTGGGTCGACTTTGAAATCAGCGCGCATGAGTACCAGCAGATTACAGCACATTAAGGATCATCTTTTGGGTGAATACAAGGTAGGCTAATATATTGTATTACAATATTATAAACCTAAATTCTAGACGTGTCACAGTCGTTTGTCTGCAGGATTATTATGACATTTATGAAAATAATCAAGCGAAAGTAAAAGATGGTCAATATAACAAATGCTGGGTTAGTTCAGCTCATAGACATTAAGGGTTCAGCTAGGCCTACCTTCTATTTTAACCCAAATAATAAATAATTCATAGGCTACAGTTAGCCTACAGCTTTCTGTATATATTGTGCAAAGTTACAGTAGCCATATGTCCATAATGTTTACTCACTATGCTGTCGGTGTATGCGCTGTAGTGTGCAAAGATGGCAGCTCCATACAGCCCCCTGACCACTCACGTCCTGAACACCGGGATTGGCGGCCCTGGAGCCCACATGGCCCTCAGCCTGCATCGCCTGGATCCCTCCACTTCACTCTGGAACCTTCTCACCACAGGGTAACCTCATCACAGAGAGTGCTGCAGCACCAGTTAACATAGACATAGAATGGAAATTAACACAATCATTTCTTAGCAGCTCCATAATAATCCATATAATAGACAAATACACATTTAGTATTTACTTTATCAATTTCAGATTCACCTGTACAGCCTCTTTCAGTAGGGCTGCATAATATTATTATCAAATATGAATATATACCGGTAGTAATGTTAATGAGACAAGGCTTATTTCAGGATCACATCAAACCAATGTCCAATGTATTCAGTATTTTATATAATTTATTCTCAGGACTACTAATGATGATGGGCGCTGCCCAGGACTCATCAACAGAGAAGCTTTTACTCCAGCGGTGTACAAGATGCGCTTTGAGACGGGCCAATACTGGGAGAGTCTGGGAGAGACCTCTTTCTACCCATATGTCGAGGTTAGTTCAAGACAGTCTTCAATGCTTTTATCATAAATAATAGGTGCATTTAAATGTTTGACTGTTGGAATATGAAGTTAGACATAAATGTTTCTTTATATCCACAGAATCAGCTTCTGTTTATTTCCTAGTCAGCTATGCGATCGCTAACTGAACACTAAATGATTCGGTAACTCCTATTGGTTGGCTGAGTAGTTACTAACACATTGGTGGTCTGTGTTTATCTGCAGATAGTCTTCACCATAACGGACCACAGTCAGAAGTACCATGTTCCTCTGCTCTGCAGCCGCTTCTCCTACAGTACCTACCGGGGGAGCTAGAGAGTCTGTCACTCATCCCCTCTCACCATCTCTCACCTGGGCCACGTTCAATTGCCAAACGTTGTCTAATCTCGGTTAACCCAGAACTAAAGTCTTGCGTAATTGTCAGATGTTTGATTAAGTTCCGGGTCCATATGTGTTAAGGGAAGAGATCGGAACCGGAACGAAGAGCTCCACCCTTCTCTCTTTGCAAGTTACGGGCAAGTCTATGGTTCAAATGTCCCCACCCCTTCCAAAATTCGAAAGACGCTAACGCCTGTGAAATCGTGATTTGTCCAAAGCATCGGAACTAATGCTGCTCATTATCTCACGCATCCCATTGTATCATGCCAGATCTACTGAACCATTTATGTTTACGTAGTCTGTCCACGAGAGATTAAACATGACTAGGGTTTGCAACTGCACATGGGGACAAAGATCGTACTTTTTGGAGAAATGTCCACTGGTCTGATGAAACATAAATTGAACTGTTTGGCCATAATGACCATCGTTATGTTTGGAGAAAAAAGGGGTAGGCTTGCAACCTGAAGAACACCATCCAAGCCGTGAAGCACGGGGGTGGCAGCATCATGCTGTGGGGGTGCTTTGCTGCAGGAGGGACTGGTGCACTTCACAAAATAGATGGCATCATGAGGAAGGAAAATTATGTGGAAATATTGAAGCAACATCTCAAGACATCAGTCAGGAAGTTAAAGCTTGGTCGCAAATGGGTCTTCCAAATGGACAATGACCCCAAGCATACTTCCAAAGTTGTGGCAAAATGGCTTAAGGACAACAAAGTCAAGGTATTGGAGTGTCCATCACAAAGCCCTGACCTCAATCCTAAAGAACATTTGTGGGCAGAACTGAAAAAGTGTGTGCGAGCAAGGAGGCCTACAAACCTGACTCAGTTACACCAGCTCTGTCAGGAGGAATGGGTCAAAATTCACCCAACTTATTGTGGGAAGCTTGTGGAAGGCTACCCGAAACATTTGACCCAAGTTAAACAATTTAAAGGCAATGCTACCAAATACTAATTGAGTGTATGTAAACTTCTGACCCACTGGGAATGTGATGAAAGAAATAAAAGCTGAAATAAATCATTCTCTCTACTATTATTTCACATTCTTAAAATAAAGTGATGATCCTAACTGACCTAAGACAGATAATTTTTACTAGGTTTAAATGTCAGGAATTGTGAAAAACTGAGTTTAAATGTATTTGGCTAAGGTGTATGTAAACATCCGACTTCAACTGTACTTCTCTGAGAGATCCCAGTCATTTGTTTCACCGGCCTTTTTGGACCAATCGATGACAGCAAACACTACTTTTTTATGTTTGATCTGATATGAACAAAAATGTCTAAGCTTTATTGGACAGTGGGGTTGGGTTGAGTGCCATTTCCTTCAGAATATTGATTACCCATTTTTGTGTCCTGAAATGTATTTAGGAAAATCTAGATAGCAAAATAAATGATTACAATTTTATGTTCATGTATGATTACATAAATTATTATATTTTATGTTGTATGTGTGACTGGTTGATGGGCAGGCCTAAGGTGTCCAGCCCTCATCATTGCTACAAGTTCATCCTTTCGTGGCTCGATTGCTTTATTCTGGATGCATTCTAGGTAATAGGCCTCACGAGTGGGGCAGTGGTCTAAGGCACTGCATCGCAGTGCTAGCTGTGCCAATAGAGATCCCAGCGTCGTCCAGGGTAGGGGAGGGAATGGCCGACAGGGATGTAGCTCAGTTGGTAGAGCATGGCGTTTGCAACGCCAGGGTTGTGGGTTCGATCCCCACGGGGGGCCAGTATGAAAAATAAAAATAAAAATGTATGCACTCACTAACTGTAAATCGCTCTGGATAAGAGCATCTGCTAAATGACTAAAAATGTAAATGCATGTTGGATTATTCTGAGATCGATTACATTATACTGAAGCAAGGCCTGGCCCCTAACGAAACAGTTCCACTAGACTCGTGAAGTGACACATTTTCTTATTTTACCACTGATAAGGCCTATTTTCTATAAATTCGAACACAATGGCAGACGACTAATGGGAGGCTGTCAGGCGGCAACGCATGGCCAAACTGCAGTGAAAACATGGGGTAAGGGGAGAACATGAGGGGACCAAAAATGCATAGTTCCGACCATATATGGAGATCCACTATTTATTCTGTTGCTAGCTAGCTAGTAGTGTTAGCCTTGTAGCTCAAGTTTAGAGTATTTTAACCTATCACCATCTTTAACGAATTCTCTATATTACTGTTCATTGAATGTTTGCATAGCAGCCAGATGATTATGTACCTAGTTTACGAGCTAGTTAGCTAGTTAGTTATAAGATACTGTAGCTAGATAGCTAGCTAACGTTAGCAAGCTAACGTTAGCTAGCTAGCAAACTCATACCATAGTGAGGAACGAGTTATAGGCCTACCAGTAGCTAGTAAGCTATATAATTTAATAGAATCAACATTTATGAATAGCAGACACTTCAACAAATAGCGCAGCGGTCTAAGGCACTGCATCTCAGTGCTTGAGGCGTCACTACAGACCCCCTGGTTCGATTCCAGGCTGTATCACAACCAGCCGTGATTGGGAGTCCCATAGGGCGGCGCACAATTGGCACAGCGTCGTCCGGGTTTGGCCAGTGTAGGCCGTCATTGTAAATAAGAATGTGTTCTTAACTGACTTGCCTAGTTAAATAAAGGTTAAAATATATATATATATAAACAGGACAATGACCAGCTAACTACTTGACTTTGGTGTTTGCATCTTCCACTCCGCTGGGGTTGAGATACATTTTCCTCATCAATCTACACACAATACCCTATAATGACAAAGCGAAAACACACCTGTCTACATAAGGTTCCAAAGTTGACAGTGCATGTCAGAGCAAAAACCAAGCCATGAAGTCGAAGGAATTGTCCGTAGATCTCTGAGACAGGATTGTGTCGATGCACAGATCTGGGGAAGGGTACCAAAACAATTTCTGCAGCATTGAAGGTCCCCAAGAACACAGTGGCCTCCATCATTCTTAAATGGAAGACGTTTGGAACCACCAAGACTCTTCCTAGAGCTGGCCGCCCAGCCAAACTGAACAATCGGGGAAGAAGGGCCTTGGTCAGGGAGGTGACCAAGAACCCGATGGTCACTCTGACAGAGCTCCAGAGTTCCTCTGTGGAGATGGGAGAACCTTCCAGAAGGACAACCATCGCTGCAGCACTACACCAATCAGGCCTTTATGGTAGAGTGGCCAGACGGAAGCCACTCCTCAGTAAAAGGCACATGACAGCCCGCTTGGAGTTTGCCAAAAGGCACCTAAAGACTCTCAGACCATGAGAAACAAGATTCTCTGGTCTGATGAAACCAAGATTGAACTATTTGGCCTGAATGCCAAGCGTCACGTCTGGAGGAAACCTGGCACCATCCCTACAGTGAAGCATGGTGGTGGCAGCATCATACTGTGGGGATGTTTTTCAGCGGCAGGGACTAGGAAACTAGTCAGGATCGCGGGAAAGATGAACTGAGCAAAGTACAGAGAGATCCTTGATGAAAACCTGCTCCAGGGCGCTCAGGACCTCAGACTGGGTCGAAGGTTCACCTTCCAACAGGACAACGACTTAAGCACACAGACAAGACAACGCAGGTTGTACAATGGCGCCGGAGGGGATGGCTGCCGTTTTATGGGCTCTTAACCAACCGTGCTATTTTGTTTGTTTTTTTCGCATTGTTTGTATACACTGTATCGGCAGGAAAGAACAGCAGCCTCTGGTAAGACAAGGGGTGGTGGTCTATGAATATTTGTAAACAACAGCTGTTGCACGATATCTAAGGAAGTATCAAGGTTTCGCTCGCCTGAGGTAGAGTATCTCATGATAAGCTGTAGACCACACTATCTACCAAGAGAGTTTTCATCTATATTCTTCGTAGCTGTCTATTTACCACCACAAACCGATGCTGGCACTAAGACCGCACTCAATGAGTTGTATACGGCCATAAGCGAAAAGGAAAACGCTCATCCAGAGGCGGCGCTCCTAGTGGCCGGGGACTTTAATGCAGGGAAACTTAAATCAGTTTTACCTAATTTCTACCAGCATGTTAAATGTGCAACCAGAGGGAACAAAACTCAAGACCACCTTTACTCCACACACAGAGATGCGTACAAAGCTCTCCCTCGCCCTCCATTTGGCAAATCTGACCATAATTCTATCCTCCTGATTCCTGCTTACAAGCAAAAACTCAAGAAGGAAGCACCAGTGACTCGGTCAATAAAAAAGTGGTCAGATGAAGCAGATGCTAAGCTACAGGACTGTTTTGCTAGCACAGACTGGAATATGTTCCGGGATTCTTCCAATGGCATTGAGGAGTACACCACATCAGTCACTGGCTTCATCAATAAGTGCATCGATGACGTCGTCCCCACAGTGACTGTACGTACATACCCCAACCAGAAGCCATGGATTACAGGGCACTGAGTTAAAGGGTAGAGCTGCCGCTTTCAAGGAGCGGGAGTCTAACCCAGAAGCTTATAAGACATCCCGCTATGCCCTCCGATGAACCATTAAACAGGCAAAGCGTCAATACAGGACTAAGATCGAATCGTACTACACCGGCTCCAACGCTCGTCCGTTGTGGCAGGGCTTGCAAACTATTACAGACTACAAAGGGAAGCACAGCCGCGAGCTGCACAGTGACACGAGCCTACCAGACGAGCTAAAATACTTCTATGCTCGCTTCGAGGCAAGTAACACTGAAACATGCATGAGAGCATCAGATGTTCCGGACGACTGTTTGATCACGCTCTCCGTAGCCAATGTGAGTAAGACCTTTAAACAGGTCAACATTCACAAGGCCGCAGGGCCAGACGGATTACCAGGACGGGTACTCCGAGCATACGCTGACCAACTGGCAAGTGTCTTCACTGACATTTTCAACCTCTCCCTGTCTGAGTCTGTAATACCAACATGTTTCAAGCAGACCACTATAGTCCCCCAGTGCCAAAGAACACTAAGGTAACCTGCCTAAATGACTACCGACCCGTAGCACTCCCGTCTATAGCCATGAAATGCTTTGAAAGGCTGGTCATGGCTCACATCAACTCCAATTTACATACCGCCCCAACAGATCCACAGATGATGCAATATCTATTGCGCTCCACACTGTCCTTACACAAAATGAACACCTATGTGAGAATGCTATTCATTAACGACAGCTCAGCGTTCAACACCATAGTGCCCTCAAAGCTCATCACTAAGCTATGGACCTCCCTCTGCGACTGGATCCTGGACTTCCTGACGGGCCGCCCCCAGGTGGTAAGGGTAGGTGACAACACATCCGCCACGCTGATCCTCAACACGGGGGCCCCTCAGGGGTGCGTGTTCAGTTCCCTCCTGTACTCCCTGTTCACTCATGACTGCATGGCCAGGCATGACTCCAACACCATCATTAAGTTTGCCGATGACACAACAGTGGTAGGCCTGATCACCGACAACGACGACACAGCCTATAAGGAGGAGGTCAGAGACCTGGCCGTGTGGTGCCAGGACAACAACCTCTCCCTCAACATGATCAAGACAAAGGAGATGTTTATGGACTACAGGAAAAAGAAGAGGACCGAGCACACCCCCATTCTCATCGACGGGGCTGTAGTGGAGCAGGTTGAGAGCTTCAAGTTCCTTGGTGTCCACATCACCAACAAACTAACATGGTCCAAGCACACCAAGACAGTCGTGAGGAGGGCACGACAAAACCTAAGGAGACTGAAAAGATTTGGCATGGGTCCTCAGATCCTCAAAAGGTTCTACAGCTGCACCATCGAGATCACTGCCTGGTATGGCAACTGCTCGGCCTCCGACCACAAGTCATTACAGAGGGTAGTGCGTACGGCCCAGTACATCACTGGGGCCAAGCTTCCTGCCATCCAGGACCTCTATACCAGGCGTTGTCAGAGGAAGGCCCTAAAAATAGTCAAAGACTCCAGCCACCCTAGTCATAGACTGTTCTCTCTGCTACCGCACGGCAAGCGGTACCGGAGCGCCAAGTCTAGGTCCAAGAGGCTTCTAAACAGCTTTATTATCTATGCATAGTGACTTTAATAACTCTACCTACAGTGCCTTGCAAAAGTATTCAGCCCCCTTGGCGTTTTTCCTATTTTGTTGCATTACAACCTGTCATTTAAATTGATTTTTATTTGGATTTCATGTAATGGACATACACAAAATAGTCCAAATTGGTGAAGTGAAATGAAAATATTCAAAAAAATAAATAATGGAAAAGTGGTGCGTGCATATGTATTCACCCCCTTTGCTATGAAGCCCCTAAATAAGATCTGGTACAACCAATTACCTTCAGAAGTCACATAATTAGTTAGATTGCACACATGTGTACTTTATTTAAGTGTCACATGATTTGTCACATGATCTCAGTGTATATATACACCTGTTCTGAAAGGCCCCAGAGTCTGCAACACCACTAAGCAAGGGGCACCACCAAGCAAGCGGCACCATGAAGACCAAGGAGCTCTCCAAACAGGTCAGGGACAAAGTTGTGGAGAAGTATAGATCAGGGTTGGGTTATAAAAAAATATCCGAAACTTTGAACATCCCACGGAGAACCATTGAATCCATTATTAAAAAATGGAAAGAATATGGCACCACAACAAACCTGCAAAGAGAGGGCCGCCCACCAAAACTCCCGGACCAGGCAAGAAGGGCATTAATCAGAGGCAACAAAGACACCAAAGATAACCCTGAAGGAGCTGCAAAGCTCCCCAGCGGAGATTGGAGTATCTGTCCATAGGACCACTTTAAGCCGTACACTCCACAGAGCAGGGCTTTACGGAAGAGTGGCCAGAAAAAAGCCATTGCTTAAAGAAAAAAATAAGCTAACACGTTTGGTGTTCGCCAAAAGGCATGTGGGAGACTCCCCAAACATATGGAAGAAGGTACTCTGGTCAGATGAGACCAAAATTTAGCTTTTTGGCCATCAAAGAAAACGCTATGTCTGGCGCAAACCAAACACCTCTCATCACCCCAAGAACACCATCCCCACAGTGAAGCATGGTGGTGGCAGCATCATGCTGTGGGGATGTTTTTCATCGGCAGGGACTGGGAAACTGGTCGGAATTGAAGGAATGATGGATGGCGCTAAATAAAGGGAAATTCTTGAGGGAAACCTGTTTCAGTCTTCCAGAGATTTGAGACTGGGACGGAGGTTCACCTTCCAGCAGGACAATGACCCTTAGCATACTGCTAATGGAACACTCGAGTGGTTTAAGGGGAAACATTTAAATGTCTTGGAATAGTCAAAGCCCAGACCTCAATCCAATTGATAATCTGTGGTATGACTTAAAGATTGCTGTACACCAGCGGAACCCATCCAATTTGAAGGAGTTGGAGCAGTTTTGCCTTGAAGAATGGCCAAAGATTCCAGTGGCTAGATGTTTCAAGCTTATAGAGACATACCCCAAGATACTTGCATCTGTAATTGCTGCAAAAGGTGGCTCTACAAAGTATTAACTTTTGGGGGGGGGGGCAATAGTTATGCATGCTCAAGGTTTCAGTTTTTTTGTCTTATTTCTTGTTTGTTTCCCCCCCAAAAATATTTTGCATCTTCAAAGTGGTAGGCATGTTGTGTAAATCAAATGATACAAACCCCCCAAAAATCAATTTTAATTCCAGGTTGTAAGGCAACAAAATAGGAAAAATGCCAAGGGGGGTGAATACTTTCGCAAGCCACTGTACATGTACATATTGCCTCAATTACCTCAACTAACCGGTGCCCCTGCACATTGACTCTGTACCGGTACCCCCTGTATATAGCCTCGCTATTGTTATTTTACTGCTGCTCTTTAATTATTTTGTTACTTTTATTTCTTATTTTCTTTAGGTATTCTTTCTTAAAACTGCATTGTTGGTTAAGGGCTCGTAAGTAAGCATTTCACTGTAAGGTCTACACCTGTTGTATTCGGCGCATGTGACAAATACAATTTGATTTGATTTGATTTGAAGAGTGGCTTCGGGACAAGTCTCTAAATGTCCTTGAGTGGCCCAGCCAGGGCCCGGACTTGAACCCGATCAAACATCTCTGGAGAGACCTGAAAATAGCTGTGCAGCAACGCTCCCCATCCAACCTGACAGAGCTTGAGAGGATCTGCAGAGAAGAATGGGAGAAAGTCCCCAAATACATGTGTGCCACGCTTGTAGCGTCATACCCAAGAAGACTCAAGGCTGTAATCAATGCCAAAGGTGCTTCAACAAAGTACTGAGTAAAAGGTCTGAATACTTATGTAAATGTAATGTTTCATTGTTTTCATTATAGGGTATTGTGTGTAGATTGATGAGGGAAAAATCAATTTAATCAATTTTAGAATAAGGCTGTAATGTAACAACATGTGGAAAAAGTCAAGGGGTCACTATTATCATTACTAAGGACTTACCTAAAGTGTGCTAAAATGCACTTTGACCCAAGCCTGTCTCCAAAAATGTTAAAAGGCCATTTGTGACTGGGATGTTTGCATACCCTTAACCATTAACAAAATATGATGTTCCTCCCAACGAGATATGCAAGTTGCAACAGCAAATAGAGCAGCCCTAGTCATATGAATAACCTCGTGAGTTTTGAACTTGTGCTTAAAATCTGTTACAGTTAATCCACCGTAAATGCCATACTTCTCATTAGAGGGGAAACTTGTTTGGGTCGACTTTGAAATCAGCGCGCATGAGTACCAGCAGATTACAGCACATTAAGGATCATCTTTTGGGTGAATACAAGGTAGGCTAATATATTGTATTACAATATTATAAACCTAAATTCTAGACGTGTCACAGTCGTTTGTCTGCAGGATTATTATGACATTTATGAAAATAATCAAGCGAAAGTAAAAGATGGTCAATATAACAAATGCTGGGTTAGTTCAGCTCATAGACATTAAGGGTTCAGCTAGGCCTACCTTCTATTTTAACCCAAATAATAAATAATTCATAGGCTACAGTTAGCCTACAGCTTTCTGTATATATTGTGCAAAGTTACAGTAGCCATATGTCCATAATGTTTACTCACTATGCTGTCGGTGTATGCGCTGTAGTGTGCAAAGATGGCAGCTCCATACAGCCCTCTGACCACTCACGTTCTGAACACCGGGATTGGCGGCCCTGGAGCCCACATGGCCCTCAGCCTGCATCGCCTGGATCCCTCCACTTCACTCTGGAACCTTCTCACCACAGGGTAACCTCATCACAGAGAGTGCTGCAGCACCAGTTAACATAGACATAGAATGGAAATTAACACAATCATTTCTTAGCAGCTCCATAATAATCCATATAATAGACAAATACACATTTAGTATTTACTTTATCAATTTCAGATTCACCTGTACAGCCTCTTTCAGTAGGGCTGCATAATATTATTATCAAATATGAATATATACCGGTAGTAATGTTAATGAGACAAGGCTTATTTCAGGATCACATCAAACCAATGTCCAATGTATTCAGTATTTTATATAATTTATTCTCAGGACTACTAATGATGATGGGCGCTGCCCAGGACTCATCAACAGAGAAGCTTTTACTCCAGCGGTGTACAAGATGCGCTTTGAGACGGGCCAATACTGGGAGAGTCTGGGAGAGACCTCTTTCTACCCATATGTCGAGGTTAGTTCAAGACAGTCTTCAATGCTTTTATCATAAATAATAGGTGCATTTAAATGTTTGACTGTTGGAATATGAAGTTAGACATAAATGTTTCTTTATATCCACAGAATCAGCTTCTGTTTATTTCCTAGTCAGCTATGCGATCGCTAACTGAACACTAAATGATTCGGTAACTCCTATTGGTTGGCTGAGTAGTTACTAACACATTGGTGGTCTGTGTTTATCTGCAGATAGTCTTCACCATAACGGACCACAGTCAGAAGTACCATGTTCCTCTGCTCTGCAGCCGCTTCTCCTACAGTACCTACCGGGGGAGCTAGAGAGTCTGTCACTCATCCCCTCTCACCATCTCTCACCTGGGCCACGTTCAATTGCCAAACGTTGTCTAATCTCGGTTAACCCAGAACTAAAGTCTTGCGTAATTGTCAGATGTTTGATTAAGTTCCGGGTCCATATGTGTTAAGGGAAGAGATCGGAACCGGAACGAAGAGCTCCACCCTTCTCTCTTTGCAAGTTACGGGCAAGTCTATGGTTCAAATGTCCCTACCCCTTCCAAAATTCGAAAGACGCTAACGCCTGTGAAATCGTGATTTGTCCAAAGCACCGGAACTAATGCTGCTCATTATCTCACGCATCCCATTGTATCATGCCAGATCTACTGAACCATTTAGGTTTACGTAGTCTGTCCACGAGAGATTAAACATTGTCCAACGTTGCAGATAGAAATGCCAAGGCTAGAGTCGACATGATTCCTTGTTCTAAATGTCAGATAGGCGTGTTTATTCTTCACAACATATTTCTATCTGAACGTTCCAAAAGGCTGTGAACGCGCCCCTGGCTGACTGTGACCCGCACCTGTCAGCTGGGCCTATTCAGGTGGTTGAAAGTCAGCCTTCAGTTATTGTAGGTAGAAATGTACCTAAGAAAAAAGACTCTCTTCTGTAATACTAGTTATACTATTATAGTTATTGAGTACAGAACACAAGAACAGTATCATTTCTATGTGGTACATTTCTACAGGTAACAGTTGTTATGTGCTCCTGTCATTCCAAGGCTCTTCTGAGAGTAGACATACAGTTGAAGTTGGAAGTTTACATACACTTAGGTTGGAGTCATTAAAACTCGTTTTTCAACCACTCCACAAATGTCTTGTTAACAAACTATAGTTTTAGCAAGTCGGTTAGGACATCTACTTTGTGCATGACACAAGTAATTCTTCCAACAATTGTTTACAGACAGATTATTTCACTTATAATTCACTGTATCACAATTCCAGTTGGTCAGAAGTTTACATACACTAAGTTGACTGTGCCTTTAAACAGCTTGGAAAAGTCCAGAAAATGATGTCATGGCTTTAGAAGCTTCTGATAGGCTAATTGACATCATTCGAGTCAATTGGAGGTGTACCTGTGGATGTATTTCAAGGCCTACCTTCAAACTCAGTGGCTCTTTGCTTGACATCATGGGTAAATCTAAATAAATAAGCCAAAAAAAATGTAGACCTCCACAAGTCTGGTTCATCCTTGGGAGCAAAATCCAAACGCCTGAAGGTACCACGTTCATCTGTACAAACAATAGTACGCAAGTATAAACAACATGGGACCACGCAGCCGTCATACCGCTCAGGAAGGAGACACGTTCTGTCTCCTAGAGATGAACATACTTTGGTGCGAAAAGTGCAAATCAATCCCAGAACAACAGCAAAGGACCTTGTGAAGATGCTTGAGGAAACAGGTACAAAAGTATCTATATCCACAGTAAAACGAGTCCTATATCGACATAACCTGAAAGGCCGTTCAGCAAGGAAGAAGCCACTGCTCCAAAACCGCCATAAAAATCCAGGCTACGGTTTGCAACTGCACATGGGGACAAAGATCGTACTTTTTGGAGAAATGTCCTCTGGTCTGATGAAACAAAAATTGAACTGTTTGGCCATAATGACCATCGTTATGTTTGGAGAAAAAAGGGGTAGGCTTGCAACCTAAAGAACACCGTCCCAACCGTGAAGCAGGTGGTGGCAGCTGGGTTCGATCCCCGGGACCACCCATACACAAAAAAAACAAAAAAAATGTATGCACGCATGACTATAAGTGGCTTTGGATAAAAGCGTCTGCTAAATGGCATATTATTTTATGAATTATCATGCTGTGGGGGTGCTTTGCTGCAGGAGGGACTGGTGCACTTCACAAAATAGATGGCATCATGAGGAAGGAAAATTATGTGGATATATTGAAGCAACATCTCAAGACATCAGTCAGGAAGTTAAAACTTGGTCGCAAATGGGTCTTCCAAATGGACAATGACCCCAAGCATACTTCCAAAGTTATGGCAAAATGGCTTAAGGACAATAATAATAATAACAAAGTCAAGGTATTGGAGTGGCCATCACAAAGCCCTGACCTCAATCCTAAAGAACATTTGTGGGCAGAACTGAAAAGGCGTGTGCAAGCAAGGAGGCCTACAAACCTGACTCAGTTACACCAGCTCTGTCAGGAGGAATGGGTCAAAATTCACCCAACTTATTGTGGGAAGCTTGTGGAAGGCTACCCGAAACGTTTGACCCAAGTTAAACAATTTAAAGGCAATGTTACCAAATACTAATTGAGTGTATGTAAACTTCTGACCCACTGGGAATGTGATGAAAGAAATAAAAGCTGAAATAAATCATTCTCTACAATTATTCTGACATTTCACATTCTTAAAATAAAGTGGTGATTCTAACTGACCTAAGACAGGGAATGTTTACTAGTATTAAATGTCAGGAATTGTGAAAAACTGAGTTTAAATGTATTTGGCTAAGGTGTATGTAAACTTTCGACTTCAACTGTACTTCTCTGAGAGATCCCAGTCATTTGTTTCACCGTCCTTTTTGGACCAATCGATGACAGCAAACACTACTTTTTTATGTTTGATCTGATATTAACAAAATGTCTAAGCTTTATTGGACAGTGGGGTTGGGTTGAGTGCCATTTCCTTCAGAATATTGATTACCCATTTTTGTGTCCTGAAATGTATTTAGGAAAATCTATATAGCAAAATAAATAATTACAATTTCATGTTTATGTATGAATACATAAATTATTATATTTTATGTTGTAAGTGTGACTTGTTTGATGGCCAGGCCTAAGGTGTCCAGCCCCTCATCATTTCTACGAGATCATCCTTTCGTGGCTCGATTGCTTTATTCTGGATGCATATTGGATTATTGTGAGATCGATTACATTATACTGAAGCAAGGCCCGGCCCCTAACGAAACAGTTCCACAAGACTCGTGAAGTGACAGATTTTCTTATTTTACCACTGATAAGGCCTATTTTCTATAAATTCGAACACAATGGCAGACGACGAATTGGAGGCTATCAGGCGGCAACGCATGGCCGAACTGCAGTCAAAACATGGGGTAAGGGGAGAACATGAGGGGACAAAAAATGCATAGTTCCGACCATATGGAGATCCACTATTCATTCTGTTGCTAGCTAGTTAGTAGTGTTAGCCTTATAGCTCAAGTTTAGAGTATTTTAACCTATCACCATCTTTAACGAATTCTCTATATTACTTTTCATTGCATGTTTGCATAGCAGCCAGATAATTATATGTACCTAGTTTACGAGCTAGTTAGTTATAAGATATTGTAGCCAGATAGCTAGCTAACGTTAGCAAGCAAACTCATGCCATAGTGAGAAACGAGTTACAGGCCTACCAGTAGCTTGTAAGCTATATAATTTCATAGAAGCAACATTTATGAATAGCAGACACTTCAACGAATAGGCGAGACAAACATACATTTTAAGTAATTAACAGGACAATGACCAGCTAACTAGTTGACTTTGGCGCTTGCGTCTTCCACTCCTCTGGGGCTGGGGTTGAGATATGCGCGTTTCCACCCTACTGCTCCCCTGGTACGCGTGCATGTGCCCAGGTGTTTAGGTGCACGTGCGAGAGTAGTATGAATGTCATATTTTCAGACCGAGCCTGTAACAATAGACTGAACATCATTGTTAGTAGCCCACCCTCTGTCTGTATTATCTAGCAAACCTGTTTGACACTGATTTCTAACGCTCATTAAGCAAAACACTTGACTGAATAGATATACCTAGATTAGCCCAATATTGGTCTAAATAAACCTAAAATTAATCATTTTAGTCCAAGGACCTTACATGTTCTGTTTAGAGGCGAGTTGGCTCCGGCAGCCAAAACAGCCATCAAAACTTGAATCGATTCTCAATTGCGGTACTGTGCTAGAAACATAAAGCCCTCAAATTTCATACCACATGAAAATATTTTCACAAATGCAAAATATACAGTTTACTGTACACTGTTTTAACCGGTTTTAAAACAGTTGCATCCGAGAGTATTTTTCAGTGACAACACGTTCTATTACCTGAAATAATTCACACAAGATAAAAAATACATGCACGTGACGTGCGTGTACTTGCCGAGCTCGTGCATGTGTTTACATGGTTCTGCTCAAGCTTCGTGAAAGAAATCTGAATACATTACCAGCGCTTTGAAACATTTCTGTAATTATTCTTTCCTGTGGATATATTGTTTAACATTCCTACTGCCAAAACGACCAACTGCACAGACAACCGGTAAAGTACAATATAATATTATTTTATTCAACATTCTGGCTTGTAGAGGTCATGAGAGGAATCTTTCTTGACTCAAACTCTCATTTCTGCCAGATGTAGAATTCAATGCAATTCAACATCCGGTTTTCAGGCAACTGCACAACAGAGGTCAATGTATATTTGCTGATGGAGTTAAGTCAAAATTTCTTAACATAACCAAAAGAGTGCCACAAGGCTCAATACTAGGCCCTTTACTGTTCACTATTTACATGAATAATGTTGGTTTGTCCCTGAATAAAAATATCTGGGGCTTACATCTCTATGTGGATGACAGTTATTTATTCCCGTGCCCTCTCAGTGCAGCAGGCCATTCACAATCTTCAGCTTTGATTCAATTCAAGAATCGCTCACCAACCTTAAATTAATGCTAAATGTTGATAAAACCAAGTTTGTTTTTCTCCAGGTCTCGTAAAATTGATGCTAAAGACCTTGAGAGGAGCCCAAATTTAGCTAGTTCCCCATTATATAAGTAGCTAGTCATTTGGATTGACGATAAGTTGGCCTTTAAAACACACATTGATAAACTGACTAAAAAGTTGCAAGTAAAGATTGTTTTCCTGTATACAGTGGTGATTTTAGCATGTACCTTTTGGTGGGGCAAACTCATTATAATGTATGTATGCCAGCAAAGCCACTACTCAACACTAAACAATACATTAATTGCACTATAACGGTGACAAACGGTGCCCACAAACTGTTAGGGCCTACATACAGCTGTCCCAACAGCATAGCTTTCTTTTCAGCACCATGGAGTGAATCCTTACCACAGCTACACCTGGCTATCAGCAGAGCCTTGTCTGGCAGCAAAACAGTTAATTCAGCCTAATTTCCTGCCTTAAAAAAAAAAACATAGCTGATATGGCTGACTTGCTTAAACAAATGTGGTTTCTACTGACAAATTAGATGTACAAACTATGGCATAAGGGAACGATGAGCAGATAATTTCGATTAAGACATTAATGAGCGAGCTAAGACGGATGTAGTCAATATAATTATTTGTTCAGCACTTTTGAAATGTACAGTGACAGAATTCAGAACCTGGACCATTCTTACAGTATCCTCCCTGTACACCAAGTCAGAACCTTATGATAAATAAAGGGGGCATATAAGCAGACAATGAAAGCTCTTACAATATTCAATGATGACATTTCTCTAAAACATGCTATAGGCTACATGTGCACCACCAAGTCAGAACAGTAGGCTAAGTTATGAAGGGGAAAGGGACCAAATTATTAGGGTGAGGCACATGGGCTACTAACAGCTTACTACACAACATACACTTAGTATTACTTTCTTAGCTACAGTATACAGTGGGGAGAACAAGTATTTGATACACTGCCGATTTTGCAGGTTTTCCTACTTACAAAGCATGTAGAGGTCTGTAATTTTTATCATAGGTACATTTCAACTGTGAGAGACGTAATCTAAAACAAAAATCCAGAAAATCACATTGTATGATTTTTAAGTAATTAATTTGCATTTTATTGCATGACATAAGTATTTGATACATCAGAAAAGCAGAACTTAATATTTGGTACAGAAACCTTTGTTTGCAATTACAGAGATCATACGTTTCCTGTAGGTCTTGACCAGGTTTGCACACACTGCAGTAGGGATTTTGGCCCACTCCTCCATACAGACCTTCTCCAGATCCTTCAGGTTTCGGGGCTGTCGCTGGGCAATACGGACTTTCAGCTCCCTCCAAAGATTTTCTATTGGGTTCAGGTCTGGAGACTGGCTAGGCCACTCCAGGACCTTGAGATGCTTCTTACAGAGCCACTCCTTAGTTGCCTTGGCTGTGTGTTTTGGGTCGTTGTCATGCTGGAAGACCCAGCCACGACCCATCTTCAATGCTCTTTCTGAGGGAAGGAGGTTGTTGACCAAGATCTCGCGATACATGGCCCCATCCATCCTCTCCTCAATACGGTGCAGTCGTCCTGTCCCCTTTGCAGAAAAGCATCCCCAAATAATGATGTTTCCACCTCCATGCTTCACGGTTGGGATGGTGTTCTTGGGGTTGTACTCATCCTTCTTCTTCCTCCAAACACGGCGAGTGGAGTTTAGACCTAAAAGCTCTATTTTTGTCTCATCAGACCACATGACCTTCTCCCATTCCTCCTCTGGATCATCCAGATGATAATTGGCAAACTTCAGACGGGCCTGGACATGCGCTGGCTTGAGCAGGGGGACCTTGCATGCGCTGCAGGATTTTAATCCATGACGGCGTAGTGTGTTACTAATGGTTTTCTTTGAGACTGTGGTCCCAGCTCTCTTCAGGTCATTGACCAGGTCCTGCCGTGTAGTTCTGGGCTGATCCCTCACCTTCCTCATGATCATTGATGCCCCACGAGGTGAGATCTTGCATGGAGCCCCAGACCGAGGGTGATTGACCGTCATTTTGAACTTCTTCCATTTTCTAATAAATGCGCCAACAGTTGTTGCCTTCTCACCAAGCTGCTTGCCTATTGTCCTGTAGCCCATCCCAGCCTTGTGCAGGTCTACAATTTTATCCCCGATGTCCTTACACAGCTCTCTGGTCTTGGCCATTGTGGAGAGGTTGGAGTCTGTTTGATTGAGTGTGTGGACAGGTGTCTTTTATACAGGTAACGAGTTCAAACAGGTGCAGTTAATACAGGTAATGAGTGGAGAACAGGGGGGCTTCTTAAAGAAAAACTAACAGGTCTGTGAGAGCCGGAATTCTTACTGGTTGGTAGGTGATCAAATACTTATGTCATGCAATAAAATGCAAATGAATTACTTAAAAATCATACAATGTGATTTTCTGGATTTTTGTTTTAGATTCTGTCTCTCACCGTTGAAGTGTACCTATGATACAAATTACAGACCTCTACATGCTTTGTAAGTAGGAAAACCTGCAAAATCAGCAGTGTATCAAATACTTGTTCTCCCCACTGTATATACAGTATCTCACAAAAGTGAGTACACCCCTCGCATTTTTGTAAATATTTGAGTATATCTTTTCATGTGACAACACTGAAGAAATGACACTTTGCTACAATGTAAAGTAGTGAGTGTACAGCTTGTATAACAGTGTAAATTTGCTGTCCCCTCAAAATAACTCAACACACAGCCATTAATGTCTAAACCGCTGGCAACAAAAGTGAGTACACCCCTAAGTGAAAATATTAACACAAATGTGAGGGGTGTACTCACTTTTGTGAGATACTGTATATATATATATATATGACGGGTCGCCACTGCCTGTATAGAAATAAATCCTGTCTCACTTTTTAAAATAGGAGGAAGATTGTTGAAGCAATACTTCTCTGTAATTGACTATGGCGACTCAATCTTATGTAATTTCTGTACGCATCATTTTCTGTTATATAGTTCTGTTGGATGGGAGTCTCTGACTAACAGAAGGGCCCAACATTGGCTATTATTAATATATAAAGCACTTCTCCAGAAACTCCCATACTACCCCATCTCACCTCTAAATAGGAAATCTAGTAAGTATAATACTCTCTCTCAAGACTGGTTCATACTAGAGATTCCATGGGTCTCCTCTGAGTTAGGGAAGACTGCTTTCAGTTACTATGCCCCTCAGTCCTGGAATGACCTACAGGTTACTCTTAACTTGATTCTTTGGTCCCAAAAGGTGAATTTATGGCTATAATAAAAAATGTGACCAATGAAGACTGCACTTGTTTTGCTTGATTGTTTCTACTGCCCTTTTGAATGTAACATAATTTGTTTGAAATGTTGTAACTGTAACTTTGTAGTGATCATGCTGGAATTGTTGCTCACGTTGCTTGAACTGTTGTTCTCAGGGCACCATTGCAAATGAGACCCTGGTCTCAATGGGTTCCCCTGCTTAAGTAAAGGTTAATTTAAAAAACCTATAAGGTGTTTAGTAATTTAACCTTTTTATTATTTCTCGCATATATAAAAGACACGTTACTTATGTTTCCAAAACCGTACCGCAAGCAATGCGTTTTAACATCCACAACGAGCGTCGGGGCTCTTAACAAACCTCCCCCGGCCAGAAGATACTATCGTTAATAGGTGCTAAAGGTAGTTAGCGTCTATGAATGGGTTATACCTAAATATGAGTGACATGATGACAGAGATTATCAATCAAAAGATTGGGGATGGACATAGGCACACTAGGAATCCTTTCCTCCAACAGAGATGTTTTGATTGAGTTTCAGTTGCTAATTTTTCAGAGTCTGTCTTGGAACCAAATGAATCCGGGGGTAAGCTGCTGTACAGCTACTGTACTGCACATTGTGTGATGACAGTGACATGGCAAAAGGCTGTATAATTAATGACCTGGACTGAGCAATGCAGCATGTCTGGCAGTTCTGCCTGTGCTCTTTTAGTATGTATGTTTGCAATAAAGGAATAGCTAAATGTTTGAATGCCAGAACCATTAAGTATTGTGAATGGTTTGTGACATGGTTATCAAGCTTGAGTGAAGCTTATGTTAAACTATTTAAAATGTTTTTGTACTATTTTGAAAGCTTTGTATAAAAAGATTTTCCAGAAACCTGTATATATTATCTTTGTATTCTACTATATTACAGTTCATTTTATCCCAGTTCCACTCCCTATCCCTGTTCCTCTTGGGGTAGGCTGGATTTGAAGGAACTGGGCAGGTGTAATCAATACGGGGATGGCTCCAACCAGTCTACCAATAGGCTCCTTCAGATCTGCAAACTCCAAAGGAGTAGGGATAGGGGAGGGGGCAAAGGGTTGTTTTCTGAGCTACGTTTTGGTACAGTTTAAACGGTGTTGTTCAAGTCTCTAGTCCCTTTGTTTTATAACGCTTCGCCATGGGTGTCAAAAATTTACATCAATATTAGGATAGGCTACACTTCAAGAGAGCCGATTTGCGCTCTCAGCATGGCTGTGTGATACAGTAGCCTGTTGGCTAACGCAAATAAAATACACATTCTCTCAAATAGCCTGTATCCAGTGGCTGGTCTGTTCTCTTGTTATTGTTTTTAAAAATATATATATTTTATTTTATACAATTAAGATAAAGGCAGAGTAATGTGTGGACTTTCTGACTGTCTCTTTCTCCCCTCCCTTCCCAGGACTCTTCAAATGACCAGCAAGGGCAGCAGGAGGCCAAACAGAGGTTAGTCTTCATTATTTATCCATCTAAACTTTTATTCCTGTCATGCATTCACAACTCTGCGCTGAGTATAGCTACATTTCAGAGACACAGATGTCTCCACTGTTGTTGGTTTAGTTCACAGTTTGCTAATGTTGCATGTCTTGACCTGCAGTTTGCAGCTCTGGTTTGTGAAGAACTATGCGATATACTATTTATAAAGCTAGTCAATGTGATAAACAATGGCTTCGTTTACACAGGCAGCCCAATTCAGATATTTTTTTCCCACTAATTGGTCTTTTGATCAATCACATCAGATCTTTTCACGTCAGATATTTTTCAGAGCTGATTGGTCAAAAGACCAATTAGTTAAAAAAATATCCGAATTGGGCTGCCTTTGTAAACACAGTCATTGTGGCCTAACTATAATATTCTGTTCTGTCTTTTCACAGGGAAACAGAGATGAGGAACTCCATGCTGGCTCAGGTTCTAGACCAGTCCGCCCGTGCCAGATGTAGGTCTTTCATATCCCCCTGGTTTGAATAAATCATTGATCTGATATTGGAACTTTCAGTACCTACATCTGGTTAACAATAGGTGGCGCCGTTGCCTAAAAGTCTGCTATGTTTTGTTGTGTTGCAGTGAGTAACTTGGCTCTGGTGAAGCCAGAGAAGGCCAAAGCAGTGGAGAATTACCTCATACAGATGGCCCGCATGGGCCAGCTGGGGGGAAAGGTGAGGGAAGTGGACCTAAGGCATATGCGGACATATATCGTTGAACCTACGTTTAAACAAAATTGGGATCCCTAACCTATTTTTTTTTATTTTATTTACTAAATTAAAATCAGGGGGTTTTCAGGATCTAAAGGGTGCTTAGGTGGTGGGTGTGGTCGGCCCGGCTGAATTTGAGAGAACATTTTAGAGGCCCCGATCTTGTCGGTTTAGAGAAATGTGTGCATTTTCAAGCCAATGTCCTGCAATTCTATTAAGTTCTCCTGCGATTCTACATATTTTGCCATGCAGATGAGACTTTTTTGCAGTTTTAAAGCAAATTTCCTGCAATTCTGTGAATTTTGCCATGGCTAATCCTGTGTTCTAACTATACTGCTAAATTCAGTATTTTGGGAATGTTCTATTCTCCCTGACTGTCTAGCTTTTATTTAGGTGATTTGTTAGTTCTCAAAGATTATATTATATAAAAATGAATAGGTACATTAGCTTTTCTGCATACTTTATATCTGGTTTTAGTCTTTTACGTTTACACTGAAAGTGTTTTTTCCATCCCGAAAATGTAGAAAAAATACATGTTTTTGTACACTCAGTACACATTCCTAATATTGAGTTGCACCCCTGTTGCCCTCAGAACAACCTCAATTCATCGGGGCATGGACTCTACAAGGTGTCGAAAGCGTTCCACAGGGATGCTGGCCCATGTTGACTCCAGTGCTTCCCACGGTTGTGTCAAGTTGGCTGGATGTCCTTTGGGTGGTGGACCATTCTTGATACACACAGGAAACTGTTGATCGTGAAAAACCCAGCAGCGTTGCAGTTCTTGACACACCCAAACCAGTGCGCCTGGCACCTACTACCATACCCTGTTCAAAGGCACTTAAATATTTTGTCTTGCCCATTCACCCTCTGAATGGCACACACACAATCCATGTCTCAATTGTCTCAAGGCTTAAAAATCCTTCTTTAACCTGTCTCCTCCCCTTCATTTACACTGATTGAAGTGGATTTAACAAGTGACATCAATAAGGGATCATAGCTTTCACCTGGATTCAACTGGTCAGTCTGTAATGGAAAGAGCAGGTGTTCCTAATGTTTAGTACACTCAGCGTATATTATTATTTTATTAATTTTTTACACTGTTTGGACTTATGCGACCCGAAAAAAACACTTAGAAGGCCTGCCGGTTCTTTCTCTTCGCTAATGATGCAAGTGTGTTCAGTCTTCGGTCTTCTGTGTTTAGAATATCCTAGCCTATTCATTGATGATAGGCCCTGCTTTACTGAAGTTGCAACACACATGCAAGCCAAGAAATTGCGAGTTAGAAAATACTGAGTCTTAGGAGTCAACGAGTCTATCCCTAGCGGAATCGAATCTTGACACTCAGAAATGTGAGTTGAAACCAGGAGTTGACATAGGAGTCAAGGAATCGATTATTTTGGAGTCGATGCTCCACCACCACGTCATTGGCATTGTAAAAATGGCAAAGAAAGGCAAGAGACAGCACCATCCGGTATGGCAATACTTTGAGAACTTAAATGAGAAGGTGGTGAAATGCAAACTTTGGATGTGGGATTGAGGTAGGCCTACAGTAATTGTAGTACAGGTGCAATGCTTAACCATCTGAAAGGGACGCACTGTGAGACCCAACCCGTTGCTGGCAGCAGCGCAGGCCCCCAAGAAAAGACAGACAGCTTCACACAAAATAACTGCGATAAGGGACGGAGTAGCCATGACTGCGGTAGATGGAACTGCATTGCCTCCTAACGGTCATACGCAGGACCATATTGTGCCTTGTGAATTCACATGCAATTTTATGTTTTTTTTTCATATCGTTTAAACTTTTAACCAGAATTTTTTTTTCTTCCATTTGTCACATCCCTATGAAACGCACTGACTTGACCCATCTGCTATTGGCTGTTCCTTACATTTGGATTGTCTCTTTCAGATTTCAGAGACTGGTTTGATCGACATCCTAGAAAAAGTTAGTCAGCAAACAGAAAAAAAGACAACTGTCAAGGTGAGTCCACGGATCAGATACAATATCACAATCTCAGACAGGCTTTTAACTGACTGCGTCCCCTCCTCCCCTCAGTTCAACCGACGAAAGGTGATGGACTCAGATGATGAGGATGATGATTGATGCGTTGAAAGGAGCCCAGGAGCCAGTCAGACGGCTGGCTTAGGGCGGGATTCAGGACAGGATAGGTTGGAGCAGGGCTCTGTTCGTTGGCGGCCATCTTTGACTTGCCAAAGGCCCTGCGTTAGTGATGCACCTTGGGATACCACATCATCCCCTGTGTGCATCTGGAACTCATTACTATATTCTCTCTTATATCCATTTTCACCACGTTTGACTTTTTCTCCACCACAAGAAGCAGAACAAAATGCAACTTAGGGTATATTGCTGCTGATGCATTTTTCTAGAGACTGCTTTGTGAATACTGTCTGTGTGGATTTACTCAGCAATAGTGAAACCAAACTGTACAGAGCACATGGGTATATTCAACATTTTTTGTTCATTTTTGATGACAGTTTACTTTTTTTTTTTTAATTAAATGCCTTACATTTGAACACTTATTCCACAATTAATTAAAACAGTTTTATCATGATGATATTTTGACTTTGAGCTGAGTGCTTGAAGACTCATTGATTGGTTATATGGGTTTGTACTACATTTGCTTTCATGAAAAAACAAAGTGTAATCACATAAGAAGAGCAATGGTGTAAGAATAAAGCCTAAAATATAGTTTGTTTTAAAATGTAGTCAATCTTCCCTCTTTACAAGGTGTCCTAGGTAGTGTATTAGGCTATCCGTTACATTACATTGAAATGCATAGACTGAAGTTACATAGTTGCTTTGACTCACTTGGTTCAAATGGTCTTTGCTGGAATGTATGCAATATGTGCATTGAGAGGCTGAGACATGTATTTGTAGCAGGATTTGTTAAACGATCTCAATTGTAAGAAGTCTATGACAGCACTTGAACTTCCTGACAGCACTTGAACTTCCTGCTTCACTCGTATTGAACAGGTGCATCGTGAGACTGCACAGATCTATGAATGGTTGCTTCTATTGTACACCTGCCACAGGTAATACTCAATAATATCTGACAGTACACTGATGTTCTTACATGCAAGATGTTATTGAATATTTGGAGATAAGTTAATGGGAGATTTGGTTTTATGTTCAAAGTGTTCACCCCAATAAATAAACGGCAGCATTGATAAAGCAGATAAGGAGTCATTCTTCTTGATCATTGAACACGTGTTCCTCTTATATAGTAATAATAAAGATACACTAGATTACTGTAATACACAGGCTGTACGTTTTTCTTTCCCCTGTAACCATAATTTCATTTAACAGAATTTCACAGAAGGTACAAGAAGAACATAACACAAGCGCTGTGAATATACGGTAAATATACTCCACGCTACCATTCATGTCCATTCACTGTACTGCATTTCTGGCTGTAATCATGATACGCCCCCTAAATGGGGCTCTGGCCTCATTTTCGTACGACGGTGGTCTGATCAAAATGATTGGCTGCCTCGTTTCAGTGGCGGAACATGAGTGGTTGTGATTGGTGGGAGGTTTAGCCATGTGCTCTTCTCTTCCAACCAACAGAGACGTTTTCTAAAGCGCTACGGTTGTGCAGACATTACTGTATCAGTAGATCTCAAAATAGTAGACAGTCACGCGTTAATAGTCATTTTTGTTATTTTATTGCTCCTGGTTTTACTTTGTATTAAAATGCCCGAGGACAGCGGCAACAAGCTCTCCATGGTAACATGCAGTGCGCCTGTGAATATCGCTGTCATCAAATACTGTGAGTATTGTCTTTTCGTATAATCCAGGACAGACATCTGATCGTCTGACTCTAGAAAGAACACTGTAAACCAAGTGTAGCCTGTCTTTAGATAGCCACATCTAGCTTAATGTAACGTAAATTGTAACATTGATTGAATCAATGAAGTGCTTGCTCGCAACACTGTAGCCACGCTTTGACGTGTGGGCATTGGGACAAGACAAATGTATTGTTACAATGATGTGAAAGGAGGAGTTCTCTGTACAGTCTTTGAAATAACTATGTATTGAATTGTAAATGCTTTGTTGTTATTGCTGTTTCAAAGGGGGGAAGAGAGATGAGGAGTTGATTCTACCCATAAATTCATCTTTGAGTGTCACATTACATCAAGACCAGGTAAGACTGTAATACTGTACACCAGACACTCAGGAAGTGTCTAAATGTTACTGTTTTGTTAAAACAACAAAAACTAACGATTACTGCCTTGTGATTATTCCTCCCAGCTCAAAACGACCACAACAGTGGCATGCAGCAGATCGTTCCAGGAGGATCGTATCTGGCTCAACGGCAAAGAGGAGGACATAACCCAGCCCAGACTACAGTCCTGCCTTAGGGAGAGTGAGTCACTATGTGCAATGATATGATATATATATGTGCTTGAAGACTCAAGCGAGAGAGAGTATAGGGGGAAGAGTAAGAGAGGGCAAAGGGGGAGGACAAGCAATGATGTGTTGTTGTTGGGGGTTTCCTTCCTCAGTTCGGCGCCTGGCCCGTAAGCGACGTAGTGATGGGGAGGCTGATGTAGACGCGGCTAGTTTGTCCCATAAAGTCCACATCTGCTCTGTCAACAACTTCCCAACTGCAGCCGGACTGGCCTCTTCTGCTGCCGGCTATGCCTGTCTGGGTAAGAGACTGTGTCCCATCATAATGCTTTGTATCTAACACAGCATTAAATGGATCAAATGAAGTAAAAGCTTGTGTGAAACTAGTTTTATGCTTTTAAAGGTTGGGAACTTAAGTACTGCCTCCATCTCTTCTTCCCTCTTCTCCTCACTCCTTCTTTTCCTTTTGTCTCTCCATCTTCTCTCCTCAATCCATTCTCCTGTTCCAGTGTACACCATGTCCCGGGTGATGGGAGTGGAGGGGGAGTTGTCTGTGGTTTCTAGGCAGGGTTCAGGCAGTGCCTGTAGGAGTATGTATGGGGGCTTCGTCCAGTGGATTATGGGCCAGCAAGGAGATGGCAAGGACAGTCTGGCCCAGCAGGTGGAGCCAGAGACTCACTGGCCTGAGCTCAGGGTCCTTGTACTGGTGGTAGGTCTCTGATCATTACTGAAGATGGCTTTCTCTGTAGCAAATGTTGGCATATTCATTTCTCCCATGTCTTTAATAATCTCAACACCTCCATCTCTCTGTCTCCCTCTCTCTTTTTAGGTCAGTGCTGAGCGGAAACCAGTTGGCAGCACTTCTGGCATGCAAACTAGTGTAGAGACAAGCAGTCTCCTAAAGGTAAACACTCACACATAAAGTTATGTTATTAACCCTTACCCTTAACCCTTGCGCTCTCCCCCTCAGCACCGGGCAGACTCTGTGGTCCCAGCCAGGATGAAGGAGATGATTGAGGCTGTACATAAGAGGGACTTTACTGCGTTTGCTGAGCTGACCATGAAGGACAGCAACCAGTTCCATGCCACCTGCCTGGACACCTACCCACCCATCTTCTACCTCAACGACGTGTCGCACCGCGTCATCAACCTTGTGCACCGCTATAACCGCCACTACAGGGAAACAAGGGTGAGCACCATCAGGGAGTTAGTTCTTTCTTTTAGTCATATGGAAATGTGGTAGTCATATGGAACATTGTCAGTTCTACAAGGGGTCTAAGCTAAGAAGCAGAACAAGGTGCAGTAATTGTTGATATTCTGAGATTATGAAACTGGTAGTATTTTTACAGTTCAAGAGGAACAGAATGTGTTAACAAGCCCAAGTATAGATGTGGTAAAGAAGTCAATGGAACTTGACAAAAACAATGGAAATGCCATGGAAAGATCCAGAATCTCCTCATTGCCCCTAAGCAAAATAGGCTATTGTTTATGTGTATTTCACACTATGTTGAGGTACAAATCAGAGTATAATGCTTGTATTGATGTTAACCTCAAAACATGTTCATGTCATCGTCACCAATCATCTGCATTACAGTTAAAAAACGACTTTGACTACCACCACCGATTTCTCAATGCTAGCTATGCTACCAGCTTATACGAACGGGAGTTAGCATTTAGCAGTCACTTCTTCTAAACCTGAAAAGGGACTACTTCTAAATGTTATGCATTGAAAACAGCCAAGTATATCCAAATCAGACTTTGTAAACACATTGTGGGCCTGTTACAATACATTGATCATGGCGGATTTGACGAATATCCACTTTGTTAGATCAGATTTGTTGAATGTGTGCCAATCCGTCTTTCCCCCACAGTCTGTGTTCTTTTGACCTCTTTACCGCATCTATGACCTAGTACTTCTTCATGAGTCTCAGAGGACTAGTGCAGCATCACATCCCTCCTTCTGCTGACACTGTTATAACACTGCTGTAACAAAGCTATAACTTTGGCCCAGAGTTCTTTTCCTGAGTATAAGCAGTGACCGATTTATGTTTTCTCTTCTCCACCAGGTGGCATACACGTTTGATGCAGGTCCCAATGCAGTGATCTACACTCTTCAGCAGAATGTGGAAGAGTTTGTCCAGGTGGTCAAACACTTCTTCCCACCAGAGACCAACGGAGGACAGTGAGTTTCTCACAAACACACACTCAGCCAGTCAGACAACACTCCCTCCTGTGACTGTACCTGTCCCACTTCAGGTTTCTAAAGGGTATTCCGGTTGCCCTGACAACACTATCCGAGGAGCTGAAGCAAGGCATTGGGATGGAGCCCATGGTGAAGGGAATCAGCTATATTATCAGCACTAAGGTACACACACACACATAGGCACATACACATAGGCAGCACCCTCCAGGTCCTTTGCCCGTTTCCTGTGCATGTCTGCGGGTTGGCGTAGTCGAGGGTTTTGGGGAGCGAGCTTGATGCTCGCTCCCCAAAATCACCAGGAATGCAGATCTTATAAACACACACATTATGTATGGATCTGCTACATTTTGATGTGAAATTAAGTTGGTTTGTCTGAGTGATTATTTCTGATTTGTGAAAAAGGCTGGACCTGGACCTCGCGTGGTGGAGGACCCTAGTGAACATCTGCTTGGATCTGACGGGCTGCCCAAGAAGAGTGCATGATACAAGCCAACCTCCCAGCTGGGCAGAGACAGAACTCTTTGGTGAAAAGAAAGACCAGACATATTAACAATTCCAATTCAATCAATTGGATACATATGCATAGACACAGTCATTAAAGGGGCAATTTGCAGTTGCTATATCCATTTATGGACTTATAAAATAATGATATGTAACCATTGATTCTTCAAGAATATAACTTATAAATACCTTATGAGCTTAGTTAAACTGTCCTATCCCATCAGAACTCAAAATAAATGCTTGTTTTACTACAATGTTTGTAAACAAAGTAAATGTAAACAAACATTTAAAACATGGTTAAAACTATCATTTTGATATCATGGATGGTCAGTCCTTGCAGATATAATTTTGAGAGTGGTTACATTTCTCCAGACCCATCCCTCAGCTTTTTGCCAAAACTAAGGATTGCCCCTTTAACTGGAGCGAAACAACCACACACGGATGAATACCTCTAACACTGTTGACTAGTGCTTCATTCGGACACCTTTCCTATTGGGAGTTTGTATTAAATGTTTTGTCATATTAAAGATGAGGGGATGCCTTGTGAGAATGATCAGAAATGCTCTAGTACTTTGATAACTGTAGAAAACAATTTCAAATGCATCAATGTTGATTTTCTAAGTAGATTATGTACATTTTATTAAAGTATAATGGTTTTACAGTCACCTTCAGAGTGAGTGAATCATAAGACAATCTCATTTCAATTGTTATAACCCTTAAAAAGGATTATAAATTACAGTATTGAGAACAATGTCAGTGCTTTAGTATAAGAGATGGATATATAGGCTACATGTCACAGGTCCCAGAGTGGTGGGGCCATTTTTTTTCCTCCTGATGATAACCAGGTAAAACTACAAAAACTCTACAACCTAGTTGTAGCAGGGACCTTAAGGGTTGCCCTATTGCCTGGGGCAAGTGACCTGAGCAGTCGGGCAAGTTGAGTCTGCTCTAAAGTTGCCCCAGCTAAAAATGTTTTACTGAAAACAACGAAAGCGTAAGGAATTCCAATAGACATAGCCTAAAACTGATCTTTCTGGTTCATCCCACATTGTTTAAGTCAGGGTTTCCAAACTAGGTCCTGTGCTCCCCTCCCCCAGCACTACACAGCTGATTAAAATAACTAACTCATCATCAAGTCCTCTGTAGCTCAATTGGTAGAGCATGACGCTTGTAACGCCAGGGTAGTGGGTTCGATCCCCGGGACCACCCATACAAAAATGTATGCACACATGACTGTAAGTCGCTTTGGATAAAAGCGTATGCTAAATGGCATATTATTTATCAAGCTTTGATTATTTTAATCCGCGTGTAGTGCTAGGGCAAAAAACAAAACGTGCTCCCAGTGGGGGGCCCAGGGCCGAGTTTGGGAAACCCTGGTTTAAGTGAAATATGGACAATTTATGTCAGCTGGGCAAGTTGAGCCTGCTCTATATTACAACAGCTGAACGTTTCCCCCTTGACCAAATCATGTCAGGCAGCAAAGTTAGTTAAGGCAAAGATTATGGATATACTGACAAGATACTTGTCTCTGTGCCCTAACAATGGAGTCGTTGTCCACAAAGCGGCACAGATTCATATGCATAGAGGGCTGTCTAGCTCCCGCCTATCCTCTCTTTGGATTGGTGAATACATCACATTATTTTAATTCTTTTTTGAATATTCAATTAGGGTTGTTGACGTCAACCGCCTTTATTCAATGGAGAGATGCTACTAGCCTCATTATGCATAGCCATCTTGAGACAACTCTTGATATAAAGTGTTTTTTCTCAAAGTTGCCGGGATGTCACGTGTCCTACTTATATCAGTACACTCGTAACAATTTAAGCATTACGAAACTACTATTTGATCAAATAAACCTCACATAGCAAATAAGCCATTACATTTTTTGTTGACCAAATTATCTTGGCCAGGTCGCAGTTGTAAATGAGAACTTGTTCTCAACTGGTTTACCTGGTTAAATAAAGGTTAAATAAAATAAATAAGTAAAAACATTCGACATTTATTGACCTCCATACAAAAACTGCTTGCTTGGTGAGGGAAAGAATACAACTGTAGCTCAGCTGGTAGAGCACGGCGCTTGTAACGCCAAGGTAGTGGGTTCGATCCCCGGGACCACCCATACACAAAAATGTACGCACACATGACTGTAAGTCGCTTTGGATAAAAGCGTCTGCTAAATGGCATATTATTATTATTATTATTATTGAAACAACGTCACCTGCTTGTAGAAGACAGATTTTTGGCCGAGTTGGGCCTCTCGCTTCGCCTCTTCCTCTCTGGTTAAGGGTTACTCCTCCCAGGTCACATCCCCAACCCTTTTGCCTATCGCTCCGCTCGGAAGTTACGGGTCGGACCAGTCGGCGGCTACCACCCACCTTTGTTCCTCCAAAAATAATACATTTTGACTTTCTATAATAATCGAACGTGACAACCGCCATCAATTGGATAATTGCCGAGCATAAAGAGGGGTTCTGTTGGTCCGAACGGAGACAGCATGGGAAAAATAGAATGGGCGATGTGGGCCAATGAACAGGCTCTGGCGGCGGGTCTCAGTGAGTAGAGAACTTTTGCCAAGTTTAGACGTCTGAGTTTGGTATTTGTATTATGGTTTCAACTGTTAGAGGAATGTATAATCCCATTAGTTGTGAGTTATTACTGTATACGAATAGATGTTTTTCCAGTAGGGTACGCCTAACTAACATTGGTAATTAAAACCTACCAAAACCAAAATGAATAACATTTTCCAGACACAAATATTATCAGTCATGACATTATATTGGTAGTGAGAATATTTGTCAAAAGAAAACGTATCTGTATAAAATACTAAATCAAATCAACTTAACCCTCCCGTTGTCCTAGGGTCAAAATGACCCGCCACTGTGTTGAACCAACTTTCTTTAATTTTTATATTTTTGGGATCATTTGTGAGAAGGAGGCAGTGATACACTCTTTAAAGTCTCACTGCCTCCTTCTCACAAATGATCCCAAAAATATAAAAATTAAAGAAAGTTGGTTCAACACAGTGGCGGGTCATTTTGACCCTAGGACAACGGGAGGGTTAAGTGTGCAAATTATTTGGTTCTTGGCACATTTCGATTGGAAAGTTACAGTATATTTAAAAAAGTGTCTTAATCTGTGATTTGCAGGAACTGTTTTGATAAACGAAACATTTTCTTCTTCCTACTTCCTTATTTCAGTTCTTCTTACTGGTGGCATAGTGGGGGTGGCCGGCCAATTCAGGGACTGGGAGTTTGCTGCTTATGCTATGTATCCTTTCACTGGGGCAGAGCTGTCTCTTACAGTATAATTCCATGCACAAAATTGTATCTATTGTCGTGATTAAATGCTGATTTACCATTGACATGTCACAAGGAAATGTTTGTAGATGCATTATAGACATCTACACCATAATGTATCTTATTTGTGCATTTATGTCCAGATGAGACCCACATTTATATTTGCATTGTATAGTGAGGTCCAGGTGTTGTTGTTGAGGAACCTTGACTGGTGTGCCCAGAGCTGCAGGGGTGTTTGTCTGTCTACTAGAGTACCCAAGGGGCAAGAGGAACAAGGGCACCAGCGTAGAAAGGACGTGAGTACCCACATACACCATACCAAGCTAACGTTTCTGTAAAGTCACTTTAACAGTGATGCAACAGGTATGTTTCCACCAGTTGAAAGCAAGTCATAAGCAAGTCGTCATCACTGAAAGTTTGAAAGTTCACGATACATAACTTCTAATATTGTGATTCTTCCAGGGGTCAGTACTGCTTCACTGTCTGTGTGAAGTCATTCGGCCCACTGACCAGGAACTACTATGTCAGAGCGTTTCTACATGCAGCGTGAGTACACAGTGTGTCAGTCTAATCAGAGACTACATTCTTTCCCTTCACTGTCTACTTCCAGCTATAACAGAGACAGGTTGTGTCATTGTGCATAGTCATTCCTGACACCACCTTCATTGTTTAAATGTCACATTGCATGTTATCAGTGCCTTGCCTTTGTAACACTCTTTTTCTGTGTGTGTGTTTGTGTGTGTTTATAGGATCTGCGTTCCTGGTGGTTTCATCCTTGCAACTGTCCTTGGCTGTGTCTGCCTCGGCATAGCTAGCCTCATCTACCTTGCGGTTAGTATTTCAAGTATTTGAAAGTATTTGACCCAAGTTAGGTGGTCAGACAACAACAAGGAAATGGTTCAGACAGGAAACGCCACGTATTAGTTTAACCATTTATTAGAAGATTACAATGCATGCAGTACATTAGTCTTGGTGTTAGGCTCCGCTCCTTCGGGGTAGCTCACTGCCAGAGCATAGATCAAATAAGATATAATAATAACAGGCAATGAACAAGGTATGCTATACCAATCCCCCTGACCGAAACAAAAGCAGAGTCCAAACAGGTGGAGGCTGGGGTGGGTGGTGGGAAAGCAGAAAACAGACACGCATGGCGAGTAATGCATGTTACAGCATTAGCATGTCACCAAGAACACCAGCGCATAGCTTACCCATGGCAGCCATCAGAGAATGTGTGAGCAAACCTGGTCAACTAAATAGACCGCCATATTAAGGTAGTGTGATAAATCTAATTGGTGCAATATCAGCTGATGCTATCAGTTGATGCAACACTCAGGTTTCCTGTATGAACCTACTGCGCTTGATTTACAAGGAAGCATTTGTTTGCCCTCTGGTATTTTTATTGAGACATTATTAGCTAGTTAAGAAACCCAGGCTGTTAGGGGAGTGACTTGGCTGTTATCACCTGTTGTTGGGAATTCACTGCATGCATGTTTCTAGAGAGCAGCACCAGAGCAACCCATTTATCTATGTTAATTGAGGGAGCCTGAATGATCTTTTGTCTGTATGTCTTCCAGGCGGCCATCCGAGGGGAGCAGTGGGAGCCCATCATGCCCAGGATGGAGAGTGCCCGTAAGCCGGTGGCAGAGAGCATCAAGCTCCCTCCCCAGAACCCTCCACCACGCCCACCCGCTGAGATGCGCAGGAAACGGGCAGAGGACCTGGAGGCGGCTGCCTATGTCAACCCCATCGCTGTCACTGCCAATGACTAGATCCCCTTACTGTCCTTCCCTCAGGCCTGCTGGGCTAAGCTCACTCAGGTTAGCTTATAGTTCCACTGAGCCCCAACCAAAACCGATATACAGTGGGGCCCCACCCAGGCCATGCTCACTCCTGACTGCCATTGGCTGAGGGCCGAATCCTAAATTGAGATAGATATGTTTGCATAACTTAGACTTTTGTGTAAATTGGCCAATGGGGATTTTTTATGGACAGGTATCAAGTTAGGAATCAGGCCTCGGAGAGTAGAGGGATGTGGAGAGGACACACTGCTGCTGATGTTTGATGATGTATAAGGGATTGTATTGAAGTGAGATGTTGCTGTGCCTTGTGGATCTTTAGTTACTGCTTTTACAAAAGGTTTGTGTCCTATGTCTCTGCACCGCCTGCCACAACTCTTTCAGTTACAATAATTTTTGGTCCCCTAAAAAGGCTTTGGAATGTAAATGGCAAAGTTTGTATTCTTGTTTTGACAGTAAGTTATTTTGTGAGTAATTGGATGAATAGAAAATCAACCACATTTACTGGCACAGATCTAATTAAATTATTTTAAAAGAGAATGAAGAGCTATTTATACATTTTGTATCCTCAGAATATACTGTGTTCTTTTACACTGGAATGTTAACTGTTTATAAGCAAGCACTGTTTTGCATTATCTCTTTCTCTTTTTGGCCAGTTTACTATGTCAGTGGCCAACTAGCTGTATGTTGGAAAGTTATGTGTTCACCACGCTACAAAATAAAGTATGTCTATGTTTTATGCTTGTTATGCTTTTGATACAATCTGAAAACAAACATAGTTATTCTAGTTATTTCAAATTTGCACGTTTACCATATAACCACAATTAATGTTTGTGTCTGTTTCATCATTGATGATCTGTGGGTTTGGAATGACAATTACGTGTCATGTCTCAAGTTTTACATTTCCTACTTTCTAATAGTTCCTTTGAACCGTATGTATTTCACCGTTCCTTCTCACAGCGCAACACACAAAGAGGCTCACACACTTTATTACGACACATAGGAAATTCCTGCACTATTTAGATCATACACAGCCACAGAGATGTCATGAAGTAGTTATAACAGATGAACATTTAGAGGTGCCCACTGTTTGTTTATATACCCTAATGACATTTCCAGAGGTTGTTACATACATGTACATTTATTTCCTCCATATCAAGCACCTTCCTCATTCCTATGGTCACAGTTGACCTTTACCTCAAGAATGAGGAATGCAATGTGTGTTTCCTTGAGTGCTTGGGTTTGGCAACCATTACATCATAACAGCAGCAGGAACATGTGCAACTTCCTTGTTGGTTTATCTGTGTTATACTCAGTCTAATTTATTAGTTATAATGGGCATTTCTTGATACCATAACACATAAAAGGTATTGATAGACGCAGGGCAACCCTTGTTTACAACAAAAATATGCATTGGTCATAGGCTTTGAAACCATTAACTGACTTTACAGCAACAGCCTTGTAGTGGTTGCCGCTCCCCCTGCATGCAAATAATAGTTGAAATGTTGGAAGTCGTTAGTTCCCTTTTGTGTGAACTAATTTCAGGCATTTTCAGAGCCTTTGTCCTAACGCACTACTGCCTCCTAGTGGTACAAAGGTAAACGGCAGCGAACTGTGATTATCAAAACGAAAATAGTTGGCCTGCACTAAGATTGTCTACATAGAGCACCCGTAGAATAAGCTCTTTGGCATGCGGATTTCGCTCTCATGTTGTTTATGGCTGGAGCTGGGTCAAATCCCAGCTGAACCATAACCAATCTTCGTGACAACTCTGTCCCGGGAAGATGTCGAGCCGTGCTCTGAGGAGGTTGAAGGGGAAAAAGCGGGGGCAGGAGGCCCTGGACCTCGGAGATCTTGTCCCAGGTGAAGGGCCAGAGCCAGAGGAGAAGGCTGCGGATGTTGAGGAGGAAGAATGGGAACTGGATGAAGCTCTTCTCCAGCCTGCTAAGAGCAGCAGCAGGAAAGCAAAGAAGAATAAGAACAACTTGAGCAACATTTACGAACTGGTAGTGTTTCTCTTTTTCTAACACACATTTTAAAGAAATGTCTTGCTAACTGCCACGTAGCTCCACCACTAGACTACATAACTTTGTGACAAAGCTAGCTAGCTTGTTAAGCTAGTCAATGAAATAAGCAGCTGGACACATTGACACTTACAGACAGTGTCAACAAATCAAACAATAATTATACTGACTAACTCCTTTTGCCTGGCCAGACAGGACTCATACAGTACACCCCCTTGCCTTGACCATATGAACGTCACTAGGATGGGTTGGAATTCCAATGGCTCCCACAAGAAATCAAGGCAGAGACTGACCAAAGATTAATTAAAACGATGTGCAATGTAGAGATTTAGTCTCTGATATACAACCTTAACCTGAGTCTTTCCCACCTTTGCTGGAACCACATCTCTGCAGATATGTGACGTAGAGAATGAAGCAGAGAAAGCTACGACTGATGAAGACACAGTGAAGCCAGAAGAACAGAATGGTGATGAAGGCAAGGAGAAGAGCAACAGTGGGGAAACAGAGAAGAGAGATGCGCAGCCTGAGACAGGTGCTGCGAAGGTGAGGAGAGGGAAACGGACACCTTTGATACACTGTAGCCTCCACAGTATTATGGGGTATTGAGAGCCCTTTCCTCTTCAGTCTTGTTGTTATTATGCATGATTGCTCTAGTCGGAATGTTTTGAAGAGCTGTCTAACAGTTTTTATTTTCTTATGTTGTCAGCCTGAGTCCGGAGATAAAGCGAGCAAGAAGAAGAAGAAGAAGAAGAAGAAGAAGAAGAAGAACACTACAGGAGATAAACTGGTATACAGTCCATCTTGACAAATCACTTACACATATGTCCCCCAATGTGAGGGCACTGTTGTGCACATTGCCATATTTACCACTTGCTTTAGCAGCATTTCATTGTATGTTGAGGTTATGGGGGTGCTGCCCTGATGCCGTCTCACTCAGTCACATAGGCCGCTCTGTCTTATATTTGACTCTTATGTGTGGTTGTCAGGAGGTAGCTGGGGATGACATTGATGCGTTGCTGGAGAGCATAGAGCAGTCTAATGGACTGACCCTGCAGAATGAGGGCTGTGGAGGCTCAGACAACAGGCCTGTACTCTACGTGGAACACAGGTGAGTAGGTCCACAGCACTGCATCCAATCAGACATCAGGACTCTCTGTGGGGTAATGTCATCCAATCAGAATACACAGAACTTATGGCAGTAATTTATCAGTGATAGATTTTAGTTGAACTTACCCTCTTTTGTTGGTTAGGAACCTGAATCCTGAGACAGAGTTGAAGAGATACTTTGGAGCTCGAGCAGTTCTTGGAGATCAAAGGTAAGATATTCACAGAACTCCTTATCTGTGGGACTACTACTACTAAAGGTTACAGTATAAGCCCATCTCTTCATTCTTTCTTCAGACCTCGTCAGAGACAGAGACAGTTCCATCGCAGCACCTGGATGACCATCCCTAAAGACACCTGGCCACGCTTCAGTCGCCCAGGTCAGACCTACTCTCAACCTCTCACACTCGGCATCGCTCAGAACGCTGAAAGCCTTGTGAATACATACTATTTATGCAACATTTCACAGAAATGTTTTTGTGGATGCAAATGTAATGAAGTATCTCCCATGACAAAGTCACAAAACAGAAGATAATGCCCTCATACTAGGGCTGTCCCCAACCCAAAAAATTATTGGTCGACCAAGAGTAATCTGTTCTTCTGTTTTGTGACTTTGTTATGGGAGATACTTAAATACATTTGCATCCACAGAAACATTTCTGTGAAATTTTGCATAAATAGTATGTATTCACAAGGCTATTTTCCATATAGGCACATCCTATGTGTTTTAATCAAATCAACTATATGCACTGAGATTGTCTGATGCTTTAAGACACAGAAATGACTAGAGGGAGTCTGACCACAATTGATTGGATTGTGACGCCTGGCTCAGACTTTCTGCGCTGTGTTACAAAAAAAGACAGCGAGTGACTGTGTGACTAGCACCCTGTGTCTCTCTCTCCTCCCTGCTGCAGCGACCACCACACATCAACAGTGTGTATAGCGCTATCCGTGTTGCTGAAGCCATTTCTGACTAAAAAGTTATGTTACCGAAATCCCTCATTTGTTTAGGAAAAACATTCCCTATTCCCTCAACCCTTGCTCTCTCTATGTGACACATGTATGCTTCGCATGCACGTGACCAATAGGGCCTGACCTATAGCCTATCATAATCACATAAATAAATTGGTTATAACAAACTCTGAACACCGTAAGACAAACACTGTAACACAAACACTCAAACAGGCAACAGAAGCAGGATCTGTCTTATTTCTGTATGTATGTACAGTGGGGAAAAAAAGTATTTAGTCAGCCACCAATTGTGCAAGTTCTCCCACTTAAAAAGATGAGAGAGGCCTGTAATTTTCATCATAGGTACACGTCAACTATGACAGACAAAACGAGGAAAAAAAATCCAGAAAATCACATTGTAGGATTTTTTATGAATTTATTTGCAAATTATGGTGGAAAATAAGTATTTGGTCAATAACAAAAGTTTCTCAATACTTTGTTATATACCTTTTGTTGGCAATGACACAGGTCAAACGTTTTCTGTAAGTCTTCACAAGGTTTTCACACACTGTTGCTGGTATTTTGGCCCATTCCTCCATGCAGATCTCCTCTAGAGCAGTGATGTTTTGGGGCTGTCGCTGGGCAACACGGACTTTCAACTCCCTCCAAAGATTTGCTATGGGGTTGAGATCTGGAGACTGGCTAGGCCACTCCAGGACCTTGAAATGCTTCTTACGAAGCCACTCCTTCGTTGCCCGGGCGGTGTGTTTGGGATCATTGCCATGCTGAAAGACCCAGCCACGTTTCATCTTCAATGCCCTTGCTGATGGAAGGAGGTTTTCACTCAAAATCTCACGATACATGGCCCCATTCATTCTTTCCTTTACACGGATCAGTCGTCCTGGTCCCTTTGCAGAAAAACAGCCCCAAAGCATGATGTTTCCACCCCCATGCTTCACAGTAGGTATGGTGTTCTTTGGATGCAACTCAGCATTCTTTGTCCTCCAAACACGACGAGTTGAGTTTTTACCAAAAAGTTCTATTTTGGTTTCATCTGACCATATGACATTCTCCCAATCCTCTTCTGGATCATCCAAATGCACTCTAGCAAACTTCAGACGGGCCTGGACATGTACTGGCTTAAGCAGGGGGACACGTCTGGCACTGCAGGATTTGAGTCCCTGGCGGCGTAGTGTGTTACTGATGGTAGGCTTTGTTACTTTGGTCCCAGCTCTCTGCAGGTCATTCACTAGGTCCCCCCGTGTGGTTCTGGTATTTTTGCTCACCGTTCTTGTGATCATTTTGACCCCACAGGGTGAGATCTTGCGTGGAGCCCCAGATCGAGGGAGATTATCAGTGGTCTTGTATGTCTTCCATTTCCTAATATTTGCTCCCACAGTTGATTTCTTCAAACCAAGCTGCTTACCTATTGCAGATTCAGTCTTCCCAGCCTGGTGCAGGTCTACAATTTTGTTTCTGGTGTCCTTTGACAGCTCTTTGGTCTTGGCCATAGTGGAGTTTGGAGTGTGACTGTTTGAGGTTGTGGACAGGTGTCTTTTATACTGATAACAAGTTCAAACAGGTGCCATTAATACAGGTAACGAGTGGAGGACAGAGGAGCCTCTTAAAGAAGAAGTTACAGGTCTGTGAGAGCCAGAAATCTTGCTTGTTTGTAGGTGACCAAATACTTATTTTCCACCATAATTTGCAAATAAATTCATAAAAAATCCTACAATGTGATTTTCTGGAGAGAAAAAATCTCAATTTGTCTGTCATAGTTGACGTGTACCTATGATGAAAATTACAGGCCTCTCTCATCTTTTTAAGTGGGAGAACTTGCACAATTGGTGGCTGACTAAATACTTTTTTCACCCACTGTATATATATATATATATATATATATATATATATATACACACACACACACATATATATATATATATATATATATATATATATATATATATATATATATATATATATATATATATATATATATATATATGGAATAATTGATCATAATAATAATATCTGTCACATTGTTCTCAACACCAATATGCTGGTTAACTTTGCTATTAGCAACATGGTCTAGGAAAAGGCGCCAATTCAACAGCGCGCTGATGTGTTTCAGAACAGCAACCATTGTCCCAACGCAGGAGAAAGTGCATTTGTTATAAAATAATATATTTTTATTTGTGTTGCACCATTGTTCTTACATAATATAACCATATACCATTTCAGTATCATGTCTTTGACTGATGGGCTGTTCCATCCCCACAGCCTCCACAATGGATCAGTCCACTCAGACAGGCATAGCAGGGTCCCCGTTAGCTACTGCGAAGGCAGCCACTACTCTTTCTGGGGTCCAAACAGGAACAGAAAAATAGGCTTGGGCGATATACCGTATATCAGGGTATTTCAAAATACTGACGGTAGTCTTGGTTACAGCAGAGACATTCAATACCCTCCTGGATCAAGATCCCTTTTGCCTAAATGGTTTTGTGTGTAAAAAAAATAAAAATAAATATTTATTATTATTTTAAATAGCGCCCCTTATGTGCATTTCGGGTAATACCGTATACCCCGATATGGTACAGAAATGGTATGACGGTATGAAAATCTGGATACCGCCCCACCCTACAAAACAAAAAAAACACATCAAAACAATAGTTTACATCATAAATAAATCAATACATCACAACAAATATTGTGTACTATACAAATTCACACTGCTCCACCCTGCTCCACCATAACAAATGTACAATCTAAAATGTACAACAATACAATATTACTGTGTGTGTGTCTCTTCACAGTCTGCGTTGTGCCGTGAGGTGTTGTTTTATGTTTTTTAAAATCTGATTTTACTGCTAGATTGGGTTACCTGATGTGGAAGAGAGTTCCATGTAGTCTTGGCTCTATGAAGTACTGTGCGTTTCCCAAACTCTGTTCTGGCCTTAAGGCAGGACTCTACAACCCTTTTCCTGGAGAGCTATTGTCCTGAAGGTTTTCACTCCAACCCTAATCTAGCACACCTGATTCTAATAATTAGCTGGTTGATAAGCTGAACCAGTTTAGTTACAACTGGGGTTGGTGCGAAAACCTACAGGAGGTTAGCTCTCCATGAACAGGGTTGGAGACCCCTGCTTTAGGGACTGTGAAGAGACCCCTGGTGGCATGTCTTGTAGGGTATTATTGGGTGTCTGAGCTGTGTGTTAGCTGTTTGAACAGACAGTTCGGTGCTTTCAACACGTCGAAACCTCTCACAAAGACAAGTAGTAATGCAGTCAATCGCTCCTCTACTTTGAGCCAGGAGAGATTGACAGGCATGTTTTTGATATTAGCCCTCTGTGTAGTGTACATTTAAGGGCCAGCCACGCTATAGCTCTAGTTCTCTGAAATACATTTTGATATGCCAGTTTCTATTTATTAGGATTTAATCAATTATGCTAAATTTAATCCCCATCTCCTCAGGCTGGCGCCTCTGTGTTGAGCAACAAGGCGACAGTGTCTCTCCATTATCACAAATTTGGAATTCTCATCAGCGGGACTCTAAGAATCCTGGTTCAGTTTGGGTAGCTTATAACCAATCAAGAGTAGCGGCAGAAGAAATTACATGTTAACAGCAGTGGGCAGCCTGAAGCCATGTTGACAGAGAGCTTTTCTGGGTAGGATCACACCAAAGGCATTGTTCTGTGGATTTGAACTTTGCCCTATGAAGTCTTGTTAAAAAACAGTCCAATCACCATGTATCATTAATCAAATGCTGCCTAGCCCTTGGCCTCAAATACTCTTTTGATGTTTGGGAAAGACTCCATTGATGTTTGGGTCCATAGTGCCCCTGGTGTTGTGGGATACTGGGTTGTTTAACCCAGAGCTGAGGTTGGAGAAGAATTAGGGTCTCTGTTATGGCAGTGTTAGCTACTCCTCAGGGTGTCAAAGCTCCCCCAAACTCAAGGCTTATGTAATCACCTGACTGGAGATTTGATCTGGGAAATATCACTTCCCTCCCAAAATATAGATGGGTGATTTTATCTTTTTCCTCTCACTTTTTGAGTAGTCTCAATGCCTTAGCTTGTACAGTGCATTCAGAAAGTATTCAGACCCCTTGACTTCTTCCACATTTTGTTACATTACAGCCTTATTCTAAAATTGATTAAATTGTTTTTTTTCTCTCATCAATCTACACACAATACCCCATAATGACAAATCAAAAACAGGTTTTTAGAAATTTTTACAAATGTATATAAAAAGAAGACCCTTTACTCAGTACTTTGTTGAAGCACCTTTGGCAGCGATTACAGCCTCAAGTCTTCTTGGGTATAACGCTACAAGCTTGGCACACCTGTATTTGGGGACTTTCTCCCATTCTTCTCTGCAGACCCTCTCAAGCTCTGTCAGGTTGGATGGTGAGCGTTGCTGCACAGCTATTTTCAGGTCTCTCCAGAGATGTTCGATCGGGTTCAAGTCCCTGCTCTGGCTGGGCCACTCAAGGACATTCAGAGACTTGTCCCGAAGCCACTCCTGCGTTGTCTTGGCTGTGTGCTCAAGGTCATTGTCCTGATGGAAGGTGAACCTTCGCCCCAGTCTGAGCGGTCTGGAGCAGGTTTTCATCAAGGATCTCTCTGTACTTTGCTCTGTTCATCTTTGCCTCGATCCTGACTAGTCTCCCAGTCCCTGCTGCTGAAAACATGCCCACAGCATGATGTTGCCACCACCTTGCTTCACCGTAGGGATGGTGCCAGGTTTCCTCCAGACGTGACGCTTGGCATTCAGGCCAAAGAGTTCAATCTTGGTTTCATCAGACCAGAGAATCTTGTTTCTCATGGTCTGAGAGTCTTTAGGTGGCTTTTGGCAAACTCCAAGCGGGCTGTCATGTGCCTTTTACTGAGGCATGGCTTCAGTCTGGCCACTCTACCATAAAGTCCTGATTTGGTGGAGTGCTGCAGAGATGGTTGTCCTTCTGGAAGGTTCTCCAATCTCCACAGAGGAACTCTGGAGCTCTGTCAGAGTGACCATCGGGTTCTTGGTCACCTCCCTGACCAAGGCCCTTCTCCCCCGATTGCTCAGTTTGGCCTGGCGGCCAGCTCTAGGAAGAGTCTTGGCGGTTCCAAACTTCTTCCATTTAAGAATGATGGAGGCCACTGTGTTCTTGGGGACCTTCAATGCTGCAGAAATGTTTTGGTACCCTTTCCCAGATCTATGCCTCAACACAATCCTGTGTCGGAGCTCTGCGGACAATTCCTTCAACCTCATGGCTTGGTTTTTGCTCTGACATGCACTGTCAACTGTGGGACCTTATGTAGACAGGTGTGTGCCTTTCTAAATCATGCCCAATCAATTGAATTTGCATTTACATTTTAGTCATTTAGCAGACACTCTTTTCCAGAGCGACTTACAGTTAGTGAGTGCATACATTTTCATACTGGCTCCCCGTGGGAAACGAACCCACATCCCTTGCGTTGCAAGCACCATGCTCTACCAACTGAGCTACAGGGGACCCCAATGAAGTTGTAGAAACATCTCAAGGATGATCAATGGGAACAGGGTTGCACCTGAGCTCCATTTCGAGTCTCATAGCAAATGGGCTGAATACTTTTGTAAATAAGGTAAACTCAGCAAAAAAAGAAACGTCCCTTTTTCAGGACCCTGTCTTTCAAAGATAATTCGTAAAAATCCAAATAACTTCACAGATCTTCATTGTAAAGGGTTTAAACACTGCTTCCCATGCTTGTTCAATGAACCATAAACAATTAATGAACATGCACCTGTGGAACGGTCGTTAAGACACTAACAGCTTACAGACGTTAGGTAATTAAGGTGACAGTTATGAAAACTTAGGACACTAAAGAGGCCTTTCTACTGACTCTGAAAAACACCAAAAGAAAGATGCCCAGGGTCCCTGCTCATCTGCGTGAACGTGCCTTAGGCATGCTGCAAGGAGGCATGAGGACTGCAGATGAGGCCAGGGCAATAAATTGCAATGTCCGTACTGTGAGACGCCTAAGACAGCGCTACAGGGAGACAGGACGGACAGCTGATTGTCCTCGCAGTGGCAAACCACGTGTAACAACACCTGCACAGGATCGGTACATCCGAACATCACACCTGCGGGACAGGTACAGGATGGCAACAACAACTTCCTGAGTTACACCAGGAACGCACAATCCCTCCATCAGTGCTCCGACTGTCCACAATAGGCTGAGAGAGGCTGGACTGAGGGCTTGTAGGCCTGTTTTAAGGCAGGTCCTCACCAGACATCACCGGCAAAAACGTCGCCTATGGGCACAAACCTACCGTCGCTGGACCAGACAGGACTGGCAAAAAGTGCTCTTCACTGACGAGTCGCGGTTTTGTCTCACCAGGTGTGATGGTCGGATTCGCGTTTATCGTCGAAGGAATGAGCGTTACACCGAGGCCTGTACTCTGGAGCGGGATCGATTTGGAGGTGGAGGGACCGTCATGGTCTGGGGTGGTATGTCACTGCATCATCGGACTGAGCTTGTTGTCATTGCAGGCTATCTCAACGCAGTGCGTTACAGGGAAAACATCCTCCTTCCTCATGTGGTACCCTTCCTGCAGGCTAATCCTGACATGACCCTCCAGCATGACAATGCCACCAGCCATACTGCTCGTTCTGTGCGTGATTTCCTGCAAGACAGGAATGTCAGTGTTCTGCCATGGCCAGCGAAGAGCCCGGATCTCATCCCATTGAGCACGTCTGGGACCTGATGGATCGGAGGGTGAGGGCTAGGGCATTTCCCCCAGAAATGTCAGGGAACTTGCAAGTGCCTTGGTGGAAGAGTGGGGTAACATCTCACAGCAAGAACTGGCAAATCTGGTGCAGTCCATGAGGAGGAGATGCACACCAGATACTGACTGTTACTTTTGATTTTGACCCCCCCTTTGTTCAGGGACACATTATTCAATTTCTGTTAGTCACATGTCTGTGGAACTTGTTCAGTTTATGTCTCAGTTGTTGAATCTTGTTATGTTCATACAAATATTTACACGTTAAGTTTGCTGAAAATAAACGCAGTTGACAGTGAGAGGAGTTTATTTATTTGTATTTTTTTGGAATACATTTCTAAAAATCTGTTTTCGCTTGTTGTCATTATGGGGTATTGTGTGTAGATTGAGAGGGAAAAAACTATTTAATCAATTTTAGAATAAGGCTGTAATGTAACAAAATGTGGAAAAAGTCAAGGGGTCTGAATACTTTCCGAATGCACTGTATATCTATATCGAATTGTCAGATCATTATCTTTATTCCACATACATATCTATATGAAATTGATGCAATTTCAACATACTGCAACTGTACACACATGTAACCAGTAATGTGTATAAATCCTGGATGACTGATGGGGCACTGTATTGATACTCCTCCTCAATTGTAAAAAAGATTTTGGAAGCTATAGAAATGCATTTATAAATGTCTACATTAGTTTTTGACACTTATTATTTTTCTAAAACAGACACTTTAATGCATACTTTTCAATTATATTATGTGAGCTAAACATAAAATGAAAAAATATATAAAAACATTTTTTAAGTATTTTTTTTAGAGGGTACTAATGTTACTGTCCCACTACTACAACAACAACAACAATATTTAAATACATGTAATTTTGTCCTTAAAACATTTAAGTGAAATACTGAAGAATATCATTCATTCCTGTGGAGGACTGCTCCTACTAGGGAATGCCAATATGGCCGACTGGTGGCTTCAAAGCCTCTGAATGGGCAATACATAGTGTCAGCAATCCAGGGTTTATATACTTCATTGCATGTAACTCACATAGAATAATACTGTCTGTAATGTTTCCTCCCTCAGGTATCTCAATGACCCTACTGGAGTCCAGGGATGGTCTACAGTACTTCACCTTCGAACACAGCCGGGACTACCAGCAGATTCAGTTCAAGTTCCTGGACTCAGTGGAGTCCATGGATCCCAACAACATTGTGGTAAGGGTTCACCCACGGTCTCAGGGGTCAAGGGTCATCATAACTAGGCTAATCAATGGGACTGCAGTTCATAAAAGTCTTTCATATTGACATGATACTCAGAAATATAACTGGAGATTGATTAGCAATGCCGTGATGCATGTCTCAAATATCTAGGACAACCGATATGCATGATTCTAGATCAATTTTAACTACAATTCTAGATCACGGCATGAGAAACTAGAGAATTCAGAGAAGGAATTCAGTTGAAATTTAAGGTTGAGGACATATATGGTTTTTAATGTTTAGACAAACGGTGATCCCCCGTCTCCCCCACCTGTCCCCCCCACCCTTCCAATGCCCCCCCCCCCCCTGCCCTCCCCACTCTCCCCCTGTCCACCCCACTCTCCCCCTGTCCACCCCACTCTCCCCCTGTCCCACCCCACCGTCCCCCTGTCCCCCCCACCCTCCCCCTGTCCCCCCCCCACCCTCCCCCTGTCCCCCCCCACCCTCCCCCTGTCCACCCCACTCTCCCCCTGTCCACCCCACTCTCCCCCTGTCCACCCCACTCTCCCCCTGTCCACCCCACTCTCCCCCTGTCCCACCCCACTCTCCCCCTGTCCACCCCACTCTCCCCCTGTCCCACCCCACTCTCCCCCTGTCCCCCCCCACTCTCCCCCTGTCCACCCCACTCTCCCCCTGTCTCACCACCCACTCTCCCCCTGTCCACCCCACTCTCCCCCTGTCCCACACCACTCTCCCCCTGTCCACACCACTCTCCCCCTATCCACCCCACTCTCCCCCTGTCCACCCCACTCTCCCCCTGTCCCACCCCACTCTCCCCCTGTCCCCCCCCACCCTACCCCTGTCCCCCCCCCACCCTACCCCTGTCCCCCCCACCCTACCCTCTCCCCAGGCCCTGCTCCAGATGAACCCCTACCACATTGACTCCCTGCTGCAGCTTTCTGATGTCTGCCGCATACAGGAGGACCAGGAGATGGCCAGGGACCTCATCGGTGAGTATCAGGGACCTGATTGGTGAGTGGGACTCCTGTCTTTGCTCTGATTTGGCAAGGAGGGTCATACCCAAAGCTCTGATTGGTGAGTTGGGGATCCTCTCTGCAGTATCATTTTGCTCAAGGTTTGTAAATGTGTCATGAGACCCCTTTGGTATGTTTTCTTGGACCCATATACAATTTAATCTAGGTCCCAGATAAATAGTTGGAATAAGTTTATGCAACATTATTCTTGATAAACATTGGTGCCCTCTGGGCAGTACATTGTATAATAGGTTATTTTATACACAATACCTATACCACACACTGCTCTAGTATGTCATATATTACCTTATGCCAGGGTTTCTTAACCTATGGTTTGGGACCCAAAGTGGGCCCTGAGCGGTGGGTCTCGAGTTATGAGTAAACATTTATAATCACACACTATTTATTCTTAATTTGGGTGGTTTGAGGACAGTACATTTCTCATTTAGGTCTCGAGCTGAAAAAGCTTAAGAACCTCTGCCTTATGCAATTGATCTAGATAAGGTTTAATAGTTCAATTGAGTCAGCTGTATCTACAGCATGTTTATTCTCTGAAAGACTCTAAATTGGATGCAAAGTAGCGTATTTCAGATTCCTCAGGTAATGCATTTAGGCAGGAAATGTTACCATACTGTTACTCCAAGCCTGTCACTACGAGCCTACTAACATCATCTATAAATGAGTTGATAAATACAGTTAAGGTTTGAGCAGAGCACGCTTTGGTCAGGGCTAAATCACATCAATACAGAGGGCAAGCAAAAGCAGCTTCCATTTAAAGTGACTTCTCTCTGACCACCAAGGTGAAAGTACATTTTCAACCACACGTAACTGAATTGAACCCAGCTAAAATATTTATTGGTTATCTAGCCACGTGTTTACACTGTACACAATACATTCAAACAACCCACTGATTGTTCAGATATAGTCACTGAAAGTGCATGTCAAAATTCTTCATGTGTGGGTGTAGCCCCTCTCATCCTGTGTCAGCTGATCCTGATCATGCTAATGAGGTCCTACTCTAATCAACTCATTACAGCAGCACTGGAAAACATGTTATACAGTTGTGTAATCTGAGTTTGAAAGGGCTTAGTACATTGGGATCCTACCAGTGTTTTGACCAATGAGAAAAGCTGCTACCTCTAGGTAGCTAGTCTTGTTGATGTAGTTGTTGTTGACACCGGAACTTGAAAGGGAGTGGTTTCACTTAAAGCTGTTTTCATGCCTTCTAGCAGAGGGAGACATGTATGTTTTTACAAAAGACAAACACAGCCTGGAGGAGGGTATGATGATCTACCAATTGAGAATCACTGGGACTGTTTAGCAACCAGGTAGTGCTGGCTAAAGTTACATGTTTTCACTTGTCGTTGGTAAAAGACTGTGTGGTGTGTGTTCCAGAGCGCGCCCTGTACAGCTTTGAGTGTGCCTTCCACCCTGTGTGCAGCCTGACGTCAGGAACCAGCAGACTGGACTACCTGCGACCAGAAAACAGGTTAGATAATAAACCTCTGCTACACAGGTCAATCCACAAACGCTGTTATGCAAGGGCCTTTCTCATAAAATGATATAGCCAATGGAAATGTAAAAGGTTTATAATATAAGTCTCTCCTTAGTCTGTAAATTTATCCTCTCTGCAGGGCGTTCTACTTGGCTGTTTATAAGCACATGATGTTCCTGGAGAGGAGGGGATGCCCCCGGACAGCCCTGGAGTACTGCAGACTCATCCTGAGGTACATGGGAGACTGTGTCTGTGTGTGTGTGTGTGTGTGTGTGTGTGCGTAGTGTGCACCCCAGGTGTCAGGGGTAGAGGGAAGGTGAGAATCGCATAATGGAAGAAGTACAGCGACGGACTATGTGTTTTATTTATTCACACAAAAAAGACAATTGAAAGACAAACAGTGCAGATAAAGACAAGACACAAAAGGTGTACAGGTGAGGTTGGAAACCCAAGAGGGCTTACATGAACCCCCCCCCCCTAATCTAAACATTGGCAGTAGAATGGCCTTACTGAACAGCTCAGTGACTTTCAACGTGGCACCGTCATAGGAGGCCACCTTTCCAACAATTGAGTTCGTCAAATTTCTGCCCTGCTAGAGCTGCCCCGGTCAACTGTAATTGCTGTTATTGTGAAGTGGAAACGTCTAGGAGCAACAACGGCTCAGCCGCAAAGTGGTAGGCCACGTTGCAACACTCACTACCGAGTTCCAAACTGCCTCTGGAAGCAATGTCAGCACAATAACTGTTCGTTGGGAGCTTCATGAAATGGCTTTCCATGGCAGAGCAGCCGCACACAAGCCTGGCATTGCGCACAAGCCATGCGCAATGCCAAGCGTCGGCTGGAGTGGAGTAAAGCTCACGCCATTGGACTATGGAGCAGTGGAAACGCGTTCTCTGGAGTGATGAATCATGCTTCACAATCTGGCAGTCAGATGGATTTGGCGGATGCCAGGAGAACACTACCTGCCCCAATGCATAGTGCCAACTGTAAAGTTTGGTGGAGGAGGAATAATGGTCTGGGGTTGTTTTTCATGGTTCGGGCTAGGCCCCTTAGTTCCAGTGAAGGGAAATCTTAACGCTACAGCATATAATGACATTCTAGACAATTCTGTGCTTCCAACTTTGTGGCAACAGTTTGGGGAAGGCCCTTTCCTGTTTCAGCATGACAATGCCCCTGTGCACAAAGCGAGGTCCATACAGAAATGGTTTGTCGAGATCGGTGTGGAAGAACTTGACTGGCCTGCACAAAGCCCTGACCTCAACTCCATCGAACACCCTTGGGATGAATTGGAACGCCGACTGCGAGCCAAGCCTAATCGCCCAACATCAGTGCACGATCTCACTAATGCTCTTGTGGCTGAATGGGAGCAAGTCCCCGCAGCAATGTTCCAACATCTAGTGGAACGCCCTTCCCAGAAGAGTGGAGGCTGTTATAGCAGCAAAGCGTGGACCAACTCCATATTAATGCCCATGATGAGATGTTCGATGAGCAGGTGTCCACATACTTTTGGTAATGTAGTGTATATAAAAAACAGATTGTTCAATTAAATAAAACATATTAATTATGTGATATTTGTAGTTGCTTAAATGGCACAAAGGCTGCGCTGTGCTAATCTGCGCCCGATCCCAATTGTTATGTAATATTTCCTCTTATAAAGAGTCCTTCTCATATATTATAATAATAAAGGTCTTACAACACTTCATATCAACTAAACAAACATAAACCCCAAGTCAGATGTCCATATATTATCCAGGAATGACTCCACTAAATGGATCAGGCTGGCTGTATTTCATTACTGGTCATAAAACCTGGCTAGGCGGTATGACAGAACAACACCCATGGGACACTCCACACACTATGGAAGGGCTGTTATTACACATGCTTCTACCTCGGCCCTGTGTCTTAGGCCTATAGCCTTTATCTTATCTAGGATGTGGTGGTCATGGTACACACTGAGTGTGCAAAACATTAGGAACACCTGCTCTTTCCATGACAGACTGACCAGGTGAATCCAGGTGAAAGCTATGATCCCTTATTGAGCTCACTTATTGAAGAGGGAGTAGACGGGTTAAAGAAGGATTTTAAGCCTTGAGACAATTGAGACATGGATTGTGTATGTGTGCCATTCAGAGGGTGAATGGGCAAGACAAAATATTTAAGTGCCTTTTAAGCGTGTATGGTAGTAGGTGCCAGGTGCACCGGTTTGTGTCAAGAACTGCAACGCTGTTGGGTTTTTCACGCTCAAAAGTTTCCTGTGTTTATCAAGAATGGTCCACCACCCAAAGGGCATCCAGCCGACTTGACACAACTGTGGGAAGCATTGGAGTCAACATGGGCCAACATCCCTGTGGAACGCTTTCGGCACCTTGTAGAGACCATACCCAGACGAATTGAGGTGGTTCTGAGGGCAAAAGGGGGTGCAACTCAACATTAGGAAGATGTTCCTAATCTTTTGTACACTCAGTGTATATCTATGATTTCCGTCAAACACTGGCCTCCTCCCCTCATGGTGGTGTGTGTCTGCTCTATATAAGCATCCATGGTGGAACACGTTGTGACGGCTGTCCCTCTCAGGCCTACTGTGTTATGATCAGGAGGACCTTATCTCTGCTTCAGTAGATGACTGATAGGAATACCAGATGACCAGCCCTGCCGCCCGCAGCAGCTCTGTCATATACCACATATAGGGCCCTGCTTTTTGTTGCGGAAATGGAGGCACTGTGCTTTTACCAGTATTTCCAGCATTATCCACTAGTGTTGATGGAGGTTGGAAATCCTAGGAAATGTTATTTAATTGACACAAGCTGTCTCCAATCAATATCTGACCGGGACTCGAACCAAGTCCCCACGTGTACACGCCACTCGGATGGCCTCATGGGCACCATCCCACTTCTGACACCAATGTAGCGAATTTGGAGGGTAGCCCCGACCGGGACTCAAACGCGGATCCACAAACCCGGATCCAGTGACTGTCAAGCCAACACCTTAACCGTTACACAAGAGGTTCCGCTTGGAGTAACAGTTAAGGTGTTGACTTTATAGTCGCTGGATCCGGGTTTGAGTCTGTTGGGGCTACCCTCCGAATTCCATACAATGTACTTCCATGGTTGGTTTCATTGACTCTCCCCTTTTTAACTGCCCCCAATTTACAATTTTTTAGCTACAACTTCTAAGTCTGTTGGAGAGGATCAGCTTGAGCAAAATAAGGTGTAGAATCACTGATCTACAAATAGTATTCCATGCCAAATAATAGGCTTTGCGCGATTAAGATTTGCAGCGCTGTGTCTCCCCTGGCTCAGGCGATCCCCCCCACCAAACACACATGCACAACCAGACATTGATTGATTGGAGACAGTGTCAATTAAATAACAGTTCCTAGGATTTTCTACCTGCAGCAACAGTAGTGGATAAAACTGGAAATACCAGTAAAAGCACATTGCCTCCATTTCCGTTATGTATAGTGTCACTGTATTTAAGATCCCCAGGATATATTGAGTCTTTCCGGCAATGTCACAGATTCTGGTCACGGGTTGTCATGGGTCCGACTGTTAATAAAGAAACCATTTATTTATTTTATTTATGTAATGTTTATTTATATAGTAGTTATGTGGTCTTAGTTATGTAGGCGAAACTGAATGAAGTATTCATTGAAGAAGAGGAGCTGTTTTATTCCGTCATCTCCTTTCTCTCCCAAGTCTGGACCCAGACAACGATCCCCTCTGTATGCTACTGCTCATTGACTTCCTATCCCTTCGCTCACGAGAGTACAACTTCCTCCTCCGGCTATACCAGGATTGGGAGGTGAGACGAGTGTGTGTGTGCGTGCATGTGTGTGCAAGATTTTCTGTGTGTGTGACCTCATACCAGTGTGTGTCTGATTTCTCTGTGTGTGTGTGTGTGTGTGTGTGTATTGTCTGATTCCTGTGTGTGTGTGTTTCCCAGGTGCACAGGAACCTGTCCCAGTTGCCAAACTTTGCCTTTTCTGTGGCTCTGAGCCACTTCCACCTGAGTCAGGAGGATCAGACTGAGTCAGATGAGAGGGAGAGGCTCAAACACAAGGCTGACCTGCTGCTGCAGAACGCTCTCATCATGTTCCCTGGAGGTTAAAGTCATACACACACGCATCAATCATGCACAGCACAACCACAAGCCTGAGAGGGACAGCCTTCAGAATATGTTCCACCATGGATGCTTATATGGAGCAGACACACACACACACAAAAGAGACCTATGCCTTATATCTGTGTGTTTGTGTGTTCCCCAGTGTTGATGCCTCTGTTGGACCTGTGCACAGTGCAGCCTGACGCTGCTGTATCGTCTCATGCCTTCTTTGGACCCAGAAGCCAGTTGGGGTAAAACATCTGCTTCAACCGAGGCATCATGTCTCCCTGTCTGTCATGTCATTCCTAAATGCACCTCTTCTGTGTCAGTCAGCCTAATGGAATTGAATCATAATTTATTAGCATGAAATTGTAATCTATTGTCGGAGAGCTTAAATTGAATTAGAGTTACATAAATTGAATTGTTCCTTCCTCCCATCTCTTTCCCTCTCTCTAGGCAGTCTCCTGCCCTGGCTGAGCTGGTGTCTCTGTACGTGGGGCGGACTCACACCCTGTGGAGGGAGGGAGGTGTCCTACTGTGGCTGGAGGAGTGTGTGAGGGAAGTGTTACGACGAGTTGACACTAAGGACCCTCTGGTGGAGGACTGCCAAAACAAGTAAAAGCCCTTTGGACTCTAGACCACTGGCATTATTACCTTTCCAACCCCCCAAACTGTTACTCTTTACCCCATTCACCTCTAGCCTGTAATTCACACTGAGTATTTCTGTTCAATAAGTAATATTCATTGATTCAGTGGAGCAATGTTCAGTGTGGATTCCAGGCTAGTTCACCTCCAACATGCAGTGCCTATTTATTTTTTATTTATTTTATTTCACCTTTATTTAACCAGGTAGGCCAGTTGAGAACAAGTTCTCATTTACAACTGCGACCTGGCCAAGATTAAGCAAAGCAGTGCGATAAAAACAACAACAACAACACAGAGTTACATATGGAATAAACAAAAACGTACAGTCAATAACACAATAGAAAATAAAAAATCTAAATACAGTGTGTGCAAATATAGGAAGTTATGGAGGTAAGGCAATAAATAATATTTATAAATAGGCCATAGTGCAAAATAATAACAATTTAGTATTAACACTGGAATGATAGATGCGCAGAAGATGATGTGCAAATAGAGATACTGGGGTGCAAATGAGCAAAATAAATAACAATATGGGGATGAGGTAGTTGGGTGGGCTAATTACAGATGGGCTGTGCACAGGTACAGATGGGCTGTGCACAGGTACAGTGATCGTTAAACTGCTCTGACAACTGATGCTTAAAGTTAATGAGGGAGATAAGTGTCTCCAGCTTTAGAGATTTTTGTAGTCCGTTCCAGTCATTTGCAGCAGAGAACTGGAAGGAATGGCGGCCAAGGAGGTGTTGGCTTTGGGGATGACCAGTGAGATATACCTGCTGGAGCGCATACTACGGGTGGGTGTTGATATGGTGACCAATGAGCTAAGATAAGGTAGGGATTTGCCTAGAAGTGATTTATAGATGACCTGGGGCCAGTGGGTTTGGCGACGAATATGTAGTGAGGGCCAGCCAACGAGAGCGTACAGGTCACAATGGTCGGTAGTATATGGGGCTTTGGTGACAAAACGGATGGCACTGTGATAGACTACATCCAATTTGCTAAGTAGAGTGTTGGAGGCTATTTTGTAAATGACATCGCCGAAGTCAAGGATTGGTAGGATAGTCAGTTTTACGAGGGCATGTTTAGCAGCATGAGTGAAGGAGGCTTTGTTGCGAAACAGGAAGCCGATTCTAGATTTAACTTTGAGTGGCGCAGTGGTCTAAGGCACTGCATCGCAGTGCTAGCTGTGCCACTAGAGATTCTGGTTCGAATCCAGGCTCTGTCGTAGCCGGCCGCGACCGGGAGACCCATGGGGCGGCGCACAATTGGCCCAGCGTCGTCCAGGGTAGGGGAGGGAATGGCCGGCAGGGATGTAGCTCAGTTGGTAGAGCATGGCGTTTGCAACACCAGGGTTGTGGGTTCGATTCCCACGGGGGGCCAGTATGATAAATATAAAATAATGTATGCACTAACTGTAAGTCGCTCTGGATAAGAGCGTCTGCTAAATGACTAAAATGTAAATTTAAATGTAAAATGATTGGAGATGCCTAGTAACAGTCTACCTACCCCTTGCACATTTTACACATTTTGCTGCCTTAAAATTAAATAAAACAATTGATTACATTAGATGTTTTTTCTACCATTGTACACAACCTACTCCACATTTCCAATGTGAAAGAAAAATTATAGAACATTTTCCAAATGAATAAAATAGAAAAGAAGATGCCTGGATTGTGTATATCTTCACACCCCAGAGTTAATACTTGGTGGAAGCATATTTGGCAGCCATTACAGCTGTAAAACTCTTGGAATAAGAATCTACCAACTTTGCACAAATCTTAGGGCAACATATTGTTTTTGTCAAATTTGCTCTAGCTCAGTAAATTTGGTTGGATGTCATTGATGGACAGGAATATTCAAACCTTTTTTTTCAAGCAGATTTAAATTAAGACTGAGACTGGACCATTAAGGAACACTCAACACCTCTTGGAAAGCCATTCTGGTGTGTCTTTGGCATTACAATTTGTGTGATTGTCCTGCTGAAATATAAAATAAATCCATGTAATATAGGCTATACCTTCACAATGAATCCAGTATTTATTTTAGACAGGTCTAAAGAAACATTATATGAAGAAAATGTAGTCTATTTCAGAAGAACAGAATAGCATACTCTGAGTTGTCCTTATGTTAGGTCCTGATCTGGCTATGCCATATGGTTGTGGGCTACACTAGTTCATTTAGCAGACAATATTTGCTTAGACTTCCGTGGCATTATTTAATATTATTTAATAGTATGAAGAATACAATTGAACAAAGCTGAATAAAATAGAAAGGATATTTTCTCCAAACGATTTGAGAGAGTACGCACATGCGGCTATTCTGTGTTGAGCTGTTAACAAAGGAACAGGTACTCCTATATGCTTAATTTAGAGTTATTCATGTAACTTTAGTTGTTCTACAAACGTTGGGCTATATGTTTTGATTTTTAATACATTGTAAGGCTGCATGATGCAACTCTAATGATGATTTGAAAAAAGTCGCTTAAAAGGCATGAGCTCTGCTTTGTTTTTTTGCGCAGGCTGTACACACTTAGTCAGTCTCTCATTCACAATTTGAGAAGCACTTGATAATGTCTCAAATTTCCCGGCGGCATCCCCTTTCTGTGGCCATAATACACTCTAAAGAAATCCATGCCTTTTACAGCCCTTCTCCCTAAATGCTGCCTGCTCCGAAGCAGCTCTCTTCTCACTCACACAGCTCTCCATCACGTGATCCATGTGATCGGGTCTTTCTCACAGGCTACAAGTAAAGACAGACATATCGGGGCAACTGCGCGCGTCCTTATCCAATTCCAAGGTGCATATTGAAGATATTGGAACAACTGTCCACATGTACTTTTCGTCAGCCAACAAGATGAGTAGGCCTAACGAACAGCAAAACCACTAGCCTATGTCAATCTACTATCCCCCATAGTACAAAAGTTGACCTATTCTGTGCGAGAAATAAATATTCCAAACATAGTCTTGGACAGTTGTGAGATGCGATAGATCTCAAATTAGTACAACCACTAGCATCAAAAAAACGTTTTACGCAATGAGGCTGACGCAACAGTTCAGAACGTTTAGCTTAAAATGTTGATAAACTATTAGGCTATTTCTTCACATAATATGCGCAGCAATGCGCACACGGCAGTAGGCTTTAAGCGCAAATGTTTCAAAATTGTCTTCCCCAAACTTGAAACTCACATGGTGCAGCCAGTTAGGCGCTACACCCATTATAAAGCGGATGAATGTGCTTCCTTTTAAGGAGTTATTTGGCCACTTCAGTTGTGATACGAACCTTATTAAAACATATAGGCCTATGGGCTAGGCTACATGAGGTGTGCGACTATGATTAGAAAAAGTCACCAAAAAAAGGCATTGTTTCTTGCCTTAAGCTGGGCATCATTCACAAGTGATAATATATCATTCACAAGTGATAGGCTAATATTATCACCCATCAGACTATTCTTGATTTAATCTTGTCTTTACATATACTAAATAATATATGTGTGAAATTCGTTTTGATTTAGAATGGACCATTATCATGCACCTGTCTCAAAACTGGGGCAGGGGAAAAAATACATGTCATCTCTGCACTTAAATAGCGAATGGAGGACGCTTTTCCTGTGGTCCATTTTCATGGCAGCCAGGTAGGCTATACTCCTGTTGTAAAGAAAAGCAATGTGCTTAATATTAGGAAAGTTGTGAAATAAATATAGTAGGCCTAGCCTATAGAAAACTGATGGGATCCTCCTCACTCTGTTTTCTCACGCAATTGCATAGCCTATAGAAATGTTGCGCAACATGAGCTCATGGGCTCTCATTAATTGTTTTATTAGATTTTCGATAACATTTGCATTGATGTCAGAGTGATTAGAGGGACAATAGAGTGCTGAGTACCAAGCAGTTAGCAAGTTTGGTAGGCTACTAATGACCATCAGCAGCATCAGAGCTTGGAGAAGCAAAATTACAGTGACTAAACGGTCACATGGAATTTGACTGCCTTCACGACTCATGACCGCCAAGGTGTGGCGGTAATACGGTCACCGCAACAGCCTTATCCCAGGGTTATGTATTCAGAAGACTGAGACAGGGTTTCCTTAACCCTCTCCCACGTCGTCTCTCCTTTCCCCTCTCTCATCTCTGCTTAACCCTCTCCCACGTCGTCTCTCCTTTCCCCTCTCTCATCCCTGCTTAACCCTCTCCCACGTCGTCTCTCCTTTCCCCTCTCTCATCTCTGCTTAACCCTCTCCCACGTCGTCTCTCCTTTCCCCTCTCTGTTTAACCCTCTCCCACGTCATCTCTCCTTTCCCCTCTCTCATCTCTGCTTAACCCTCTCTCACGTCATCTCTCCTTTCCCCTCTCTCATCCCTGCTTAACCCTCTCCCACGTCGTCTCTCCTTTTCCTTCTCTCACCCCTCATATCCCTTTATTTTCCCCCCTCTCTCTTTCATCCTGCTTAACATGTCTCTCAATCGATTTCTCCCTTTCCCACTCTCACCTCAGGCTGCCGAGGTTAGGGTCGGTGTTTGTACTGTGTCTGTTAACCCCATGTTAATCATTTACATTTTTACATTTTAGTCATTTAGCAGACGCTCTTATCCAGAGCGACTTACAGTTAGTGAGTGCATACATTTTCATACTGGCCCCCCGTGGGAATCGAACCCACAACCCTGGCGTTGCAAACGCCATGCTCTACCAACTGAGCTACACGAGACCATCTGACTGCTCTACCAACTGAGCTACAGAGTCATCTGACTGACCCCTCACAAGTGGAGCAGAGAGAGGGGACATAGAGAGGGGACATAGAGAGGGGACATAGAGAGGGGACATAGAGAGGGGACATAGAGAGGGCACATAGACAGGGCACATAGACAGGGCACATAGAGAGGGGACATAGACAGGGCACATAGAGAGGGGACATAGAGTGCTCTCTGTGCTCCAGGAGGCCTAATGTTCATGGCTTGTTGTTTCCTCACTGTCAGAAGTCCTGAGCCGTATACTACAAATGTGGTTTGAGGAGTTGGCGAGGTAACTTTGATCTGAGTTCAACTCGGTATAACCAGTACCACAAATGTGGCTCACCTTTTAGCCAGGTACATTTCTATGGCAATGAATCCTTCAGATCTAACCTGCTCCGAGGCAGGCTAACTCAGGGCTAACTACATTGATCCTGAATGAAGTGTCTGAGCTGCGAGTTGAGGACCAATTAAATCCGATTCCCTCCCTCTCGCAAAGATTGTGTCATCATCCACTTCATTTGAGGAAGACAACTAATTAAATATTTTATTAATCAAATGTGTTTTTGTGTGTAAAATAAATTGTAATGTTTAAAATACCTATCACATTACACATAGTAATGACCGATGCATTTGAAACTTCATACACAGTAAATATTTTGTAACAGTTATTTTATCATAGGAGGGAAAAGGTCCTCGTGAATCACACCAAAGTATTAATATAAAGACTGCACTTATACGTCTATTTCACACCATAGCCGGCTGAATTCTGTGCAAATGAAAATGTGGCACTGACTTGCCCATGGATTGATGTTTCAGCATTGTCTCAATGAAGAGTTTGGTGTTCGACTAGCAGATTACCCCTATTCCTTAGATGAAATAGCATGCTTCAATGGAGAATCTCCTTCGAACGTGCTTTTTAGTCTAGGAAAAGGCTTAATCTAGGTCTGAGAAACCAGCCATACGTCTACGACAAATCTACAAAAGTTATTGTTTCATAAGTGTTGAGGCAACACTTTTAGATGAAATAAAGCAATGTAACATTTTGATGTCAGGAAGAATTCAAAGGAGCCTCATGAAATGTGGCATATTGGCATATGTGTCTCTGACTTTGGTTTCCCCTCCTGTCACCTCCACCCCCCTAGGAGGAAGCAGAGGTACCAGAGTGCCCCCCTGAACATCCATCGCCACGTCATCCTGTCTGAGATCAAAGAGGCCACCTCCACTCTACCGCTGGTGAGAGACTCCGGCAACAGCCACGCTACTATACCCTGGTCACCAGTTCTGTTTCTGATTTAGCCCACTCTTTCATTGTCATGCTGTTTGTCGTTTGTTAAATGAGAAACGGATTTGACAACCAGGCTTACTCTATGATTATGTCTGTGCCTCATGTAGCCCTGTCCCCTTTACATTGCATTACTTCTGACCAGCCATTACCCTGGTCAATAGTAGCACACAGTATATAGGCGAATAGAGTGACTTACCTAATCATAGTATAATTTCCTTAGTGCTTTATCACATGTTCATGAATGGTTGTATTCATTCATTCTGTACACTTACATCATGTACAGTGGGGAAAAAAAGTATTTAGTCAGCCACCAATTGTGCAAGTTCTCCCACTTAAAAAGATGAGAGAGGCCTTTAATTTTCATCGTAGGTACACGTCAACTATGACAGACAAAATGAGAAAAAAAATCCAGAAAATCACATTGTAGGATTTTTAATGAATTTATTTGCAAATTATGGTGGAAAATAAGTATTTGGTCAATAACAAAAGTTTCTCAATACTTTGTTATTTACCCTTTGTTGGCAATGACACAGGTCAAACGTTTTCTGTAAGTCTTCACAAGGTTTTCACACACTGTTGCTGGTATTTTGGCCCATTCCTCCATGCAGATCTCCTCTAGAGCAGTGATGTTTTGGGGCTGTCGCTGGGCAACACGGACTTTCAACTCCCTCCAAAGATTTTCTATGGGGTTGAGATCTGGAGACTGGCTAGGCCACTCCAGGACCTTGAAATGCTTCTTACGAAGCCACTCCTTCGTTGCCCGGGCGGTGTGTTTGGGATCATTGTCATGCTGAAAGACCCAGCCACGTTTCATCTTCAATGCCCTTGCTGATGGAAGGAGGTTTTCACTCAAAATCTCACGATACATGGCCCCATTCATTCTTTCCTTTACACGGATCAGTCGTCCTGGTCCCTTTGCAGAAAAACAGCCCCAAAGCATGATGTTTCTACCCCCATGCTTCACAGTAGGTATGGTGTTCTTTGGATGCAACTCAGCATTCTTTGTCCTCCAAACACAACGAGTTGAGTTTTTACCAAAACGTTATATTTTGGTTTCATCTGACCATATGATATTCTCCCAAACCTCTTCTGGATCATCCAAATGCACTCTAGCAAACTTCAGACGGGCCTGGACATGTACTGGCTTAAGCAGGGGGACACGTCTGGCACTGCAGGATTTGAGTCCCTGGCAGCGTAGTGTGTTACTGATGGTAGGCTTTGTTACTTTGGTCCCAGCTCTCTGCAGGTCATTCACTAGGTCCCCCCGTGTGGTTCTGGGATTTTTCTCACCGTTCTTGTGATCATTTTGACCCCACGGGGTGAGATCTTGCGTGGAGCCCCAGATCGAGGGAGATTATCAGTGGTCTTGTATGTCTTCCATTTCCTAATAATTGCTCCCACAGTTGATTTCTTCAAACCAAGCTGCTTACCTATTGCAGATTCAGTCTTCCCAGCCTGGTGCAGGTCTACAATTTTGTTTCTGGTGTCCTTTGACAGCTCTTTGGTCTTGGCTATAGTGGAGTTTGGAGTGTGACTGTTTGAGGTTGTGGACAGGTGTCTTTTATACTGATAACAAGTTCAAACCGGTGCCATTAATACAGGTAACGAGTGGAGGACAGAGGAGCCTCTTAAAGAAGAAGTTACAGGTCTGTGAGAGCCAGAAATCTTGCTTGTTTGTAGGTGACCAAATACTTATTTTCCACCATAATTTGCAAATAAATTCATTAAAAATCCTACAATGTGATTTTCTTGATTTTATTTTCTCATTTTGTCTGTCATATTTGACGTGTACCTATGATGAAAATTACAGGCCTCTCTCATCTTTTTAAGTGGGAGAACTTGCACAATTGGTGGCTGACTAAATACTTTTTTTCCCCACTGTATGTGTATAACATGAAACATCCCACAGAGTAAATGTGGTTTGCAGGAGAGTAGCATACACGTAAACAACCGCTACAGTACAGAGCATGCCAAATTATGCTGAGAATAGAGTCCTCTAGTTAAGTGGGAATTAACCACTGGCATACGGCTGACTTATTGGTTCCATGAAGAACCCAATCAGGTATATTGATTGGAACTCCTCATCGAGTGGTCCTCATAACACAAACAAGATCAACGTTGATGTTTTGGATGCATGACAATGACATCAGTGACAGAGTGTTAGTGAGGATAGGCCTTCAAAATATGTTTACTGTAATGGTGAATTGTGGGTGTTCTCTCCCAGGAGGTGACCACTCAGCCGGTGATGGGGTTCGATCCTCTCCCCCCGCTGGACTCAGTGACCTCATACACCCGGCCTGAGAGGTAAGGGATACCCTCCAAACATGTCCTAACTTGTGTCATTATACATATCTTGTACAAGGTAAGGTAATATGTACCAGTGCAGGTTTTCACATAGTACACAAAATATAAACATACAGTATATCATATATAGCTAGTAATAGAGTGTGGCTCCTTCAGATCGCTAGGTTCTTCTCTATAGGTCTACTTGGATCAGCAATCCTGTTTGTGCCTCTGGACAGAAAACCAAGAGTCAGAAGGACAGTGTCTGCTTGTGTTTTCCTAATCAGCACCAATAAAGCTGGGTTTGTTTCAGTCCACATAAGACTGATTGGCCCACTGTCCACTGACTCCATTGAGGATCTCTAAGGAAGGTATATTAGATTAGAGTACGGTATAAGGGAATGGTGGTGATCCATTTGTAATATTCAGGAGTGTGGACACTCTTTTTGTCTTTGCCAACAGTGGGAAAAGCCATTGATGTAAGTTTGGCACAAAGAATAGCCTTGATTTCACCAGTTTCCATCTCTCCTCTCGGTGGTCTATCCCTGACACACCCTTCTGTTTCTGCCTCCCTTCTTTCTCTCTCTCTCTCCCTCCCACCTATCCCTCTCTTCGATATCTCTTCTCCCCTCTCGCTGTCATCAGTTTCTCTGAAATAGCATGTGGTTACAGGAGTGTTGTTGGCTCCTGAGTGAGGCCTCTTTCCTCCCGTCTTGTGATAGCTGTTAAACAGCAGAGTCAGTGGTGGATGGTAGGGAGGCATCAAACCATCAGAGAGGCAAATACGGTGACAACGAAAAACATGACAAATTGACCCCTAGTCAAGATACTGTACCCTGCTCTGGTGATCTCTGGTGAGAACTACGTAGAATGACAGCACACCCATGTCTGAGAACAGACCTACTATTTCTGCCTGATGGTTGCTTGTTCCTCACATGCTTTACAAACATGGCCACGGATAAGTGTTTTGATTGATAAAGATAAAGAACTGGGGGTGTATAAGTGGTTGAAGTAATGATTTTTATTAATAGGTGGGGGGTTACTGGTTACAATATGGATCTATAACCACAACATAAAAGCAGAGCATTCTTAGGGTTTAGAAAAACTATTGGACCTACTTATCATGATATACAGTGAGGTCCAAAAGTACTTGGACAGTGACACATTTTTGGAATGGTTAATAATACATTATTTACCATTCATTTCTATTGGGCACACATAATCTGAAACACAACCAAAACTAACTGCAAATGCATCCAACAAGTTTGTAGTGTCACAAGCTTGATGTAGTTGTTGCATGCTCTGAATATGGGACCAAATATTAAACTTTTGACTACTTTAATACACATATACTTTTGGTTCTCTAAAATGCGTGGACTATGTACACATTCCAAAGTGCTGGAGTACAGAGCAAAACATGGACCTCACTGTATATGATGGTTAATATAATTTATGGTCATGGGAGAATCCTTATCAGCAGAAGAGTGTGAGAATCGTATTGCATGCTTGTGTTATCTTGTTAGCTTTCTCCCTTGTCTCTGTGTTTGCAGGCAGAGTGTGGGAGCCTCCAATGAGAGCACCCTGTCGCTGTTCTTCCGCTCTCTGTTGCCAAACTTCAACCTGCAGGTAAGTGAGTGAGCTAGACGAAGGGTGAGCTACAGTAGACTAGGGGTATGCAACCATGGTCCTCAGGAGCTGCAGTGTCAGGCAGATGGCTTGTGTTCTTTCCTTCAAGTCTGGAAAACTCTGATTACAATCAGTGACATTAATGGATGTGGATTTGACAAAGAAGTACCAGAGGAAGAAGAGGACATCAGCAGACACTGTGGTCCCTGAGGACAGAGCTGCATACCCCAAGTGTGGCAAATCTAAGAAAAAGTCCTCTGGTTCATAGAACAACATGACTGATTGTCCTCTGTCCCCAATGGTCCAGCTCCTGTTAATGTCCTCATAAACTCACTAATGTGTGTTATTGTGTGTGTTTTAACATAGAGCAGGGACCTTGAATAAGATGACATGTGAAACACAACCTCATAATGATAATATAGCTAGCATCTCCACCGTGCCTTTCCAAATGGGTGACCAATGGGGAACATCAGCTGTTGAGGCATATGACCTCCCCACACACGGAAGATTATAAGGATCACAGGCTGCTTCAATTGGCACGTTGCTGCAGCAGACAATGAAAACATTCATAAAGTGTACCGAGAGTCAGAGAACCTGGTCTGTCTCCTCCTCAAAGCTCCCAGATTCCTGACATACACTAGCCCACTTTGTTGCAAGGCCGCGGTCAGCGGGATGAGACATCATAGTAATAATCTTAAAACATTTCTGTTTACATTTCTGGGGAGTGCTGAGCTAATGGAGAGATCCTGGGCTACTGTTGGCTCGAAGGGTTCTGACAGGATGGAAGGGAACATAGATTAGCTGGAGTTTGGATAGATATTCCCTAACCCTCTCGAGGTTCTGAATGGATTAACCATACGACTCATTTCATGCCTATTAGCTCTGTGGCCAAGCCTGAGAAAGTGCTTCGGAGTGGCTTCCTACACTAGATCTACAGCAGCTTAACAACATTAAGTCTACAGTAGCGTAACTTTGCCACAGAAAAACTTGGTCCTTTGTTGGAACTAACAAATATGGCCCATGAAGAACATGCTCTTGAAATAGTGTTTGCTGGCGCGTTTTGGAGACATCCGAGCAATGTTGACCCATTGACGATGTTATGTAGTGTCTGACTGACCTCTATCTGATGTCAGATAACACAATCTGATCACTATCTACAACCAACACTTTGTGACGAGGCATCGGAGGCCTAACAAAGTTTGGCTTTATCATTTGATACAGCACATATAGTGGAAACAGGATGATGAGGCAAACTTGGCTTTTGGTACAAGAACACTTGATTGACTCTGTGTTTTGTTTGGTCTAGCTTGATTTGAAACAACAGTTTACTGCTATGGATTGGCTAACATAACCTCTTTTGATGCACTGTTTTTAATGGTGCGTTACTTGAGTCCTGTTGAAGCAGAACAGAAAACTGTTGCATTTCAAGAGAGAGTCTTGATTCCTCTCTGACTCAGTGTTGTCCATAGCAAACAACGAGGAGTGCATGTACTGTCCGCCCCATTACCGCCTGCTCCTCAGGCAGAGTGGAGAGGAGGTAAAGAGTGGGCAGTGTCACACAGGGTGAAATACACCTGAAGAGGATAAGCACTCAGCAGCCTGGCACCAGCAACCAGAGGATAGCCTATATCTACCCACACACACACCACATTGTCTCTCGTCATGTTGACCTACTTCAGAGCATTCATTTGCATTCATTTGTCATTCATTTATGTTTTGATCCACTTGATCAAAACATAAATGTACAGCATACATGTGCGGGAGTGATTTTTATATTTGATCAAGTGTCCTAGACTGACTGGCACTGGGTTGCCATGTAACCTTGTGCAGTGGGATGCAACGTGATGTGGAGGAAGCAAAGCATGGCCCATTATACTCACTCTCCAATGCCCATGCTAGTTCAGAGTGTAGCTATCCATGCTAGTGATTAGAGGACATGTGGCTAAGTGTAAAGATAATCACTAATGTGGACCACCGACCTGGGTGCTCCAGTGTCCAAAGGTCCTCCGGTGCCACAACTGACCATGCAAGTTCCAGAAACACCCACTGACAAACAGAAACACATATACCCAATGTTTTAACCAAGAGGGACCACCCTTTCTTTATGCAGCTAGTTTTAAACCATCTTGAGACTGATCTGATTAGGAAGAGGAAGAGATGCAATTAGGATAAGAAAGAGACAGTTTAGGAGGAGGAGGAAGAGATGCCGTCTGCTTGCAGTTGTTTTATTGCACTGTTAGAATAGCTACAGTGTTATCCAAGAGGTCTGAAATTACAATTTAGGTGCGGAAAATGAAGTCAGCCCTTGATCACAGAGGACCTGCGTGTTGGAAATTAAATCAATCAACTAAATGGATTTTCTGCGTGATAATCCCAAAACACCTAGACTCAAAACACTGACATACTGAATGTCACCTAGGTTCGTACAAAGCTCCTGTTTGTCTCTTTAAATGAATTTGTTTATACGTGATACCTTAGTGCAACGTTTGAAACATTTTGAACCTGAGAGAGACAGGAGAGAATAATGTGGTGTTCTTAAGAGATGCCATTGTGCTTTTCCTGGTGAATTTAAGCAACACACCCTATTCAGACCCCTTGACTTTTTCCACATTTTGTTACGTTACAGCCTTATTCTAAAATGGATTAAATACATGTTTTTCCTCATCAATCTACACACTATACCCCATATTGACAAAGCGAAAAAAGGTTTTTCGAGATTTTAGCAAATTTATACAAAATAAAAAACAGATACCTTATTTACATAAGTATTTCAGACCCTTTTGTTATGAGAATCGAAATGGGCTCAGGCGCATCCTGTTTCCATTGATTATCCTTGAGATGTTTCTACAACTTCATTGGAGTCCACCTGTGGTAAATTCAATTGATTGGACATGATTAGGAAAGGCACACACCTGTCTATATAACATCCCACAGTTGTCAGAGCAAAAACCAAGCCATGAGGTCAAAGGAATTGTCCGTAGAGCTCCGAGACAGGATTGTGTCAAGATCTGGGGAAGGGTACCGAATAATGTCTGCAGCATTGAAGGTCCCCAAGAACACAGTGGCCTCCATCATTCTTAAATGGAAGAAGTTTAGAACCACCAAGACTCTTCCTAGAGCTGGCCACCCGGCCAAACCGAGCAATCGGGGGAGAAGGGCCTTGGTCAGGGAGGTGACCAAGAACCCGATGTCCACCTCTGTGGAGATGGGAGAACCTTCCAGAAGGACAACAATCTCTGCAGCACTCCACCAATCAGGCCAGACGGAAGCCACTCCTCAGTAAAAGGCACATGACAGCCCGCTTGGAGCTGGCCAAAAGGCACCTAAAGACTCTCAGATCATGAGAAACAAGATTCTCTGGTCTGATGAAACCAAGATTGAACTCTTTGGCCTGAATGCCAAGCGTCACGTCTGGAGGAAACCTAGCACCATCCCTACGGTGAAGCATGGTGGTGGCAGCATCATGCTGTGGGGATGTTTTTCAGCGGCAGGGACTGGGAGACTAGTCAGGATCGAGGGAAAGATGAACGGAGCAAAGTACAGAGAGATCCTTGATGAAAATCTGCTCCAGAGCGCTCAGACTGGGGAGAAGTTTCACCTTCCAACAGGACAATGACCCTAAGCACACAGCCAAGACAACGCAGAAGTTGCTTCGGGACAAGTCTCTGAATGTCCTTGAGTGGCCCAGCCAGAGCCGGACTTGAGCCCGATCGAACATCTCTGGAGAAACCTGAATATAGCTGTGCAGCAACACTCCCCATCCAACCTGACAGAGCTTGAGAGGATTTGCAGAGAAGAATGGGAGAAACTCCCCAAATACAGGTGTGCGAAGCTTGTAGCGTCATACCCAAGAAGACTCGAGGCTGTAATCACTGCCAAAGGTGCTCCAATAATGTACTGAGTAAAGGGGAAGAATACTTATGTAAATGTGATATTTCCGGGTTAAAAAAAATATATATTTGCAACAAAAAAAAATACAACTGTTTTTGCTTTGTCATTATGGGGTATTGTGTGTAGATTGATGAGGGGGGGAAATTATTTAATCCATTTTAGAATAAGGATGTAACGTCACAAAATGTGGAAAAAGTATAGGGGTCTGAATACTTTCCGAATGCACACACACACTTCCGTATTGTCATGTTCAGTGATGATTAGAATTACTGCTCACTCTCTAGTCACTGTCTCTGCAGGGTGAGCCGATGCCGCAGGATGACCTGGAAGTAGCTCAAGCGGGTCGGGAGCTGAACCAGGAAGTAAATCGTCTGATGGTGGCCATGAGGGACATGCTGGCCAACATCCAGTTTCAGGAGCCACCTAGAGATGACAACCCTGACAGAGACGAGGGGGAGTGGGACTGAGAAATGAGGAGGAGGACAGAGAGAGAGGTGGAGTGAGACTTGAGGGAGGGGTACCTAGAGATGGGAATGGATAGAAGAAAATAAAAGGTTGATTTAAGATGAATGGAGATGGAATACAGCAGAGAGGTAGTAGGATGGAGAGTGAATGAGTGAGGGAATAGATACAGTGAGGGTAGCAATAACAGATGAGAAGGATATAATGTAACCTTAAAGAAAGAAATGGCAGGTCATCTATATGACCCAAACATAAAACAAACTCCCCCTTTCTGATATAGGCACAGTAGTATCACCTCTTCCTCCTGTCATAGTCAGTCAGTCCATCAGCCCTCTGTCCTTCCTCCTTTTGTCCCATTCTCTTTCCTCAGGACAGTTGATCTTACTGATCTAGAAGATCAGGAGGCTGCATTCATCAGTTGTTCATCCTTTTTTTAAAGGAACATTGCTTATCAAAAAAATGAATATTGTGTTTCATCAGAAGGATAATGATGCCCTACTGCTACAGTATATCTGAAGTGGAATAATTTATGATTGAATAAAACCCTATGGTGTTGTTTTAGCAACCGAACGTCTACTGCCATATGGGTTGATGAGAGTCAGGTTAAAGGTTAATAAACGTCTGATAAAAGTCAGAATTATACAGTAATTCATCTTATGAGTGGAACAAATTGACTTTCTTAACGTCTTGTTCCATTTTTAATATTAGTCATAACTTTAATTTTTTCTACGACTCCCAATTAACCCCGTTCATCATTTTAAATTCAATTAGATTTTGAGGATAAAATTAAAACTGATCAGGAAATTTTTCTGTTGCGATTCTCTATAAAGAGGTCATTTGACCTGACCTGAAATCAATTCTGGGCTATTTATTGACTAGGGCCCAAAGTTGTTCCCAATGAGGTCACGTTGGTAGGAAAAACTCCTGGCCCTAGTCATCTGTTAATATCAGGAAGTGATTGCATGATATCCAACCCACTACTGTAAATACTCTGCTTAGAAATCATTTATTACACAAGCTAATGTAAAGACAATAAACCTGCTGTGCATATGGTTCAATATTGACTTAAGTAAAAACATATTAAATATATTCAATTTCATAATTCATCTCGCTCTTTCCAGGGGAATATGGGTGTAAAAGTATGTTTTTTTTGCAGTTCATTCTGTGTCTTAGCCTCGCAAGCCGCCTGATCATAAATGTTCGCTGCACGGATAGTGGTAATCAGTCTGGAAATTACAAGGCTATCTGTGTTGAAATGGGGTGTGTTGTATTCAGTAATGTCTCATGAATTCAATATGCCACGTATCCTCTTTAGCTGGCTGCGCTCCCCATTTGGGGGGAATATTCTCTATTATTTTCAACCAAACGTTCTGTCTCCATAGTACTTTTGATGTTTTATTTACTCCAACCCCAATCTTTTGATTGTATGTCGCTGATTCTTCCAAGTAATTTGATAAGTGAGATGTTGCCCGGGAGTTTAAAGAGTCCAAGTTATTGTCCTTGAAAGACCATCTGGCAAAAAGGAAGAGACCATCCCATGATACTCATTTGCATAATTGTCTAGTTTTCATTCCCTTGAAATAGTCCAGAAATGCCGTTTCCTATCAGAGGATGTATAAAGGAGAGCAGAGTCAAAGGATACACTGCAGCTCACACACACACACACACACACACACACTCAAAAACCATACTAGCTTGAAAGACACCCACATCAACAACACACATGCATCCACTCTGTACTGTTTTTTAATAGAACCACATGGTGTAATGCTGTGGGTGGAGTTGGTAGACTGCTGTTCAAACGAGGGCCTTGTTCCAGAATTTACCTGGAGCTACTCCAGTGCCTGGGTCACGAGGGGTGTTCATGTGAGGTCTACCCCCTTCCCTGCTAAGACATGTCCCCACGAGCAACTTTGTCCATAATGTTCACTGTGATATGAAGTATATTCCCAGCTCTGTGTGAGCCTCGGGCTCAGAGGAGGATGGGACTACTAGAGACATATATCTATAACTTGTAAGATACAGTTGAAGTTGGAAGTTTACATACACCTTAGCCAAATACATTTAAACTCAGTTTTTCACAATTCCTGAGATTTAATCCTAATAAGAATTCCCTGTTTTAGGTCAGTTAGGATCACCACTTTATTTTAAGAATGTGAAATGTCAGAATAATAGTAGAGAGAATGATTTATTTCAGCTTTTATTTCTTTCATCACATTCCCAGTGGGTCAGAAGTTTACATACACTAAATTAGTATTTGGTAGCATTGCCTTTAAATTGTTTAACTTGGGTCAAACGTTTAGGATAGCCTTCCACAAGCTTCCCACAATAAGTTGGATGAATTTTGGCCCATTCCTCCTGACAGAGCTGGTGTAACTGAATCAGGTTTGTAGGCCTCCTTGCTCGCACACACTTTTTCAGTTCTGCCCACAAATTTTCTATAGGATTGAGGTCAGGGCTTTGTGATGGCCACTCCAATACCTTTACTTTGTTGTCCTTAAGCCATTTTGCCACAACTTTGGAAGTATGCTTGGGGTCATTGTCCATTTGGAAGACCCATTTGCGACCAAGCTTTAACTTCCTGACTGATGTCTTGAGATGTTGCTTCAATATATCCACATAATTTTCCTTCCTCATGATGCCATCTATTTTGTGAAGTGCACCAGTCCCTCCTGCAGCAAAGCACCCCCACAGCATGATGCTGCCACCCCCGTGCTTCACGGTTGGGATGGTGTTCTTCGGCTTGCAAGTACCCCCTTTTGGATGAACCATACTTGTGGAGGTCTACAATTTTTTTTCTGAGGTCTTGGCTGATTTCTTTTGATTTTCCCATGATGTCAAGCAAAGAGGCACTGAGTTTGAAGGTAGGCCTTGAAATACATCTACAGGTACACCTCCAATTGACTCAAATGATGTCAATTAGCCTATCAGAAGCTTCTAAAGCCATGACATCATTTTCTGGAATTTTCCAAGCTGTTTAAAGGCACAGTCAACTTAGTGTATGTAAACTTCTGACCCACTGGAATTGTTGGAAAAATGACTTGTGTCATGCACAAAGTAGATGTCCTAAACGACTTGCCAAAACTATAGTTTGTTAACAAGAAATTTGTTGAGTGGTTGAAAAACCAGTTTTAATGACACCAACCTAAGTGCATGTAAACTTCCGACTTCAACTGTAAATCTCCCTTTGGGGCAAGACAAAGGTTCTTCAGAAGATTTTACAGTGATGAGTTCCCAGACTTCTTCCAACTCCACCCCTGATTGTAAGTGTTTATAATTATAAAATTAAAGCTGGTACAGTTTTGCCTGCTGGGATGTACTATTACATGGTTACTTCAAGGCCACTGTAAAATAACTATATTGGGTTCGGAGACATTGTTCTAAGAAACACCCTACGAAACAGCAGGAGCATTGATCAGAACTTGTAATAGACCTTTAACAGTGTACTGAGGTTGAACTGGGGTTAACATGCATACTGTACAGTATAGCCAAGCCAAGGATCAACTAAGGATTCTTAACCTTTATGTTCCGTAGGGCCCCAAGAAAACAACTAACTTGTGATGGTGGAGGGAAAGCAGCATGACTAATTATATATTGCATCAGCTTCAACATGACACCAGGCAGAAATGTGTTTGTGCCTTCTCATGACAGTCTTGTGCTGTGTTTGATGTGTTTGATGAGTCTCTGGTCACTGTATAAATGCTTTGTTGCGGTAATGTTACTTACAGGGACAGTGTGTACTGGCCCTGACCTTAGTGATGTCTAAAGTGGTAGTGTAATGTGCAGTGTGCTGCCTACAGAGGCATTTGCACTGTGTGGACTTTGTGACATAAGATGGTCATAATTGCAGTGTCACTTATCTTCATTATAAACACGATATTTAAACGTTTTCACAGCAGTCAATTTAGACCAAATGGATGTATCCTCTTACACAACCACTCATATACATGTGCATTTGTGTGGGCATGCATGTGTGTTTGTGTACATGCATGTGTGTTCCGCTTAGCACACAAGAACACACCTATCAGCAGCCCATTTCCTCCATATTATTCCCTCTCCTGTTTCCTGAGCCTGGCTGTATGGTGGAGGTAACGCAGCAGTAACAGACGCTGAGCCTGGCTGTATGGTGGAGGTAACGCAGCAGTAACAGACGCTGAGCCTGGCTGTATGGTGGAGGTAACGCAGCAGTAACAGACGCTGAGCCTGGCTGTATGGTGGAGGTAACGCAGCAGTAATAGACGCTGAGCCTGGCTGTATGGTGGAGGTAACGCAGCAGTAACAGACGCTGAGTTCACAAACCTCACTTGACTTCCTTACTCTGACCAACCAGGATGTCATAGACCTGCAGATACACATCTATAGTGTATTTTCCATGTGTTATCTGCTTTATGTTGTTTGCTTGACAGGTTCTCCAGATGCTCCTCTCACAATGGAAGTGATAGTATAGTAGGTAACATAACACATTTATATATGCGTGTCTGTAGGAAATAGAAACTGACCTGGCAGGCTTTATGTAAAGTATTTATAGTTTAAGTCAAGGTCAAATACTCTATACATTGAAGTGTACTGTATATTGCTTGTGGAAAGAGCTGTACATTTTATTGACATTAAAGTATCAATCGTCAATCATTTATTTACAGTATATAGCCCTTTTTATGGCAACATTTGTCACAAAGTGCTTTACAGTAACCCTAGAACCCAAAGACATAGTGGCAAGGAAAAACTCCCTAGAAGGAAGGAACGTGAACTCAGTGTGGGCTCATCCTCTTCCGTTGTACCGGGTAGGAAGAAGTTTAGAGTACTTATGACCGTCTAGGCCAGGCAGTTGTTCATTCAGGCACTTTTGTACTTTTGAAGGACCCCTGTTCTCTTGTGGCATAGTCACCACATCACTTATCATCTGTCCTATTGGGTCTGTCCAGTTGTTATCACAAGCCCTCCCCACCCCTACCCCGTCCAACCCCTGATGTCTCTCTCTTTGACAGACAGTGACAGTCCAGACACACATATGGCAGTTGGATGCCCCTTTTGCAGAGTGCGTTTGATAGGCCCAGATGTTGAGTCAGTGTGGTCAGGTCTGAAGGTGTAGTCCCAGATAGGAGTGGTGCTCCTCAGCCAGAGGCTGATACAGATCTGTGTCTGGCCCTGAGTGAATGGAGGATTCTCCTTATCTCCCACTATCACACTCTAACTATGGACAGTCTGGCTGCTTACAGTTGACACTGCTGCTCTCCACAGGGGAGAGAGTGCTGCCTTTTGCACAAACTGCAGTTTGTGTGTGTTATATCTCCCATGAAATCGCTAGAGGAAGAGGCTGGTTATGCAAGCACTGAGAAAGGTTGTTTCAAAGGCTGGAGCCATAACACTTGTCACTTTGTTCAGAACTCTTTATGTGGTTTCTTCCAGGGGGGAGTATTCACTTCTCAGCTGTCACAAGTTTTAACAAATATATCTTGTTTTGGACATATTTTGTGAACATTGTGAACTAAATGATATATTTCATTTTGTTATGGTTTAGGTTTGGTTTAAAGTGATGTTGCTTCATGAGTCCGAACTCCATCCTGAATGGATCACTGTGTATTGTTATTGGGTGGCTGGGATTAGGTTCAACACGCGAACTCAATTTGTTCATGTGTAGGCAGGCTACTGTCATCTGTGTGTACCCTGAAGGGCAGCTTCTTGCGTCATCATTAACCTGAGGCTCTGCTTGTAGTGTTGCGAAGGGGTTTCTGAAGTTTGAAGACGCTTTCTTGCTTGCGCTACTACACGGTATAAAAACATTTAATCAAATAGATATTGTAATGAAAATAACTCCGATTCATTGCAGCGGAGAAAAGAGCCCGCCCATCTGTCATAATCGGCTCGGTACGCAGGACAGGTAGTCCCCCACACACATTCACACACAAAACCTGTCAAAATGCCAAGTGGCTCTTCTGCAACTAGGTCACAACAAAACCCTCATGCATAATGGACAAACCCATTCAGTCGGTTTTAACTATCTAAATCCGCTCCCATTTGTTTTGGGTAATAGCGCGCGTTACCGCTGATCTGGCAGAGAACAAACATATTGTTTGCGTGCCTTTACAAGATTTATTCTTAAACCTTTATTGTAATTACAAATATATTTTGCAATTATATCAAAGAAGAAAAAGACTGCAACAGTTTGATCCATAATCATGAATGCATTTACAATTGCGCACTGTGCGTAAAGTTCCCATCCAAATACAGATCAAGGCAAGGGGAATGCGCGCAGCGTGTCGTTTTTTTAAATTAACTCATAATTGTTGTCGGTTGCCATTAAGAACCCCTTTCCTAATATTGAGTTGCACCCCCTTTTGCCATCAGAACAGCCTCAATTCGTAGGGGCATGGACTCCACAAGGTGTCGAAAGCGTTCCACAGGGATACTGGCCCATGTTGACTCCAATGCTTATTCCCACAGTTGTGTCAAGTTGGCTGGATGTCCTTTGGGTGGTGGACCATTCTTGATACACACGGGAAACTGTTGAGCATGAAAAACCCAGCAGCCTTGCAGCTCTAGACACACTCAAATCGGTGCGCTTGGCACCTACCACCATACGCGCTCAAAGGCACTTAAATATTTTGTCTTGCCCACTCCACACACTACGCGCGGTAAATTATATTTTAGTGCTGGGGAACATGTTCTCAACTATGTCTTTGAATTACTTAATAAATTATTATTATGCTCTGCTCAGGAGATGAGTTAGTACATCCATACTACACTCTCTCCATCCATTTTACTCCCTAATCTTGTTAAATATTTCCATGCGGAATCACGCGTTCATTAGTTTGTGTCAGTCTGAGAATCATGCGGTTGGCTTTCGCTATGAGAAAGGAGGAGTTAGAGAGGCGGTGGACCCTTTTAAGAACACACTGTCAGATTGTGTGCCTGAGAGCTCAGCTGGATAGGCTTCAGTTCACACATTAGGATTGCTTGGAGCCTACTTGGACGTCCAAATGGTAGAGGATTTTCTCGCATGCGATCCAGCACCAAGGAGCTGTATTCGGACTCAGACTAGGATTCTCATCACCTGGATATACCATACATGGGCTATGTGCATCACCAAAAGAAAGTTGGATAAACCTGTGAAGCTAAACAGTTACTTGAGAAAGAGACGATTTCACATGGATGATTCTCCACTGTGAGCATCTGGGTTCTTCACTCTGTGTTTAAGTTCGTTCTGGAGACCTCCGTTTGTGGGAAAACTTCAGTCCAATTTCAGGGTTGCGACATAAACGTGAGCTAAACTACCTTCACCACACACATTATGTGCTCTTTTTACCTGAGGTCACAGCCCAATTGAATAGGATATGATGTCTATAGAATAACTAGTTAATTCTGTTACACTACAGAGACCACAAAGAAAATATTTTAAGGCTTTTTCTTTCCCCCTCATTCAGCCAAACTTTGCGCTGCGGTGAAGGTCAAGTATTGTTCCCGGCGCCGACCCACTGTGTAGCAGTAGCCTACTACAGCAGAGAGCAGCAGACAACACGTCCCAACATAACTTCATCATGCACCACCACATGGAGCTGAGCACCCTCACCATGTACAGCCAGAACATCACCACCAACAACACCAGCACCAGGGAGCAGAACTCTACTAGCTGCTCGCTCCGCATCCCACAGGAGCTGTTCCTGACGCTGGGCCTCATCAGTCTGGTGGAGAACATCTTAGTGGTGCTGGCCATCATCAAGAACCGCAACCTGCACTCGCCCATGTACTACTTCATATGCTGCCTGGCCGTCTCCGACATGCTGGTCAGCGTCGCCAACGTGGTGGAGACCATAGTCATGTTGCTCACCGAACACGGGCTGCTAGTGGTCACACCGGAAATGCTGCGGCACCTGGACAACGTCATCGACATCATGAACTGCAGCTCCGTGGTGTCGTCGCTGTCCTTCCTGTGCACCATCGCCGCGGATCGATACATCACCATCTTTTACGCGCTGCGTTACCACAGCATCATGACCACGCAGCGCGCAGTGACCATCATCGCGATGGTGTGGCTGACCAGCATCACCGCCAGCATACTTTTCATCGTCTACCACTCGCACACCGCCGTCATTGTGTGCCTCGTCACCTTCTTCTGCATCACGCTTGTCTTCACCGCCGTGCTCTACATGCACATGTTCATCCTGGCGCACGTGCACTCGCGGCGCATCATGGCCATCTACAAGTCTCGCCGCCAGGGCACGAGCATGAAGGGCGCCATCACGCTCACCATCCTGCTCGGGGTCTTCATCCTCTGCTGGGGACCCTTCTTCCTCCACCTCATTCTCATTCTAACCTGCCCCACTAGCCCTTTCTGCACCTGCTTCTTCAGCTACTTCAACCTCTACCTCATCCTCATCATCTGTAACTCACTCATCGACCCGCTCATCTACGCCTATAGGAGCCAGGAGCTGCGCAAGACACTCAAGGAGCTGCTCTTCTGCTCCTGCGTCACCTTTCGATGCGACGCCATACTTGAGTTTCTCTTTCCATGGAAGTTCACGTGACTGCAGGATTTGTTCAGGAAGAACAGAATATATGATATTTGGGGCAGTGTGCCTGCCATTGCTGTTGAATTAACTGAAATACATAGTTAATCAACTATGAGACCTCTGGTTGGATTGCGCACAGCGGCACAGTGCCACGTATGGGACCTTTTACCAACCCCTGGCCTCTCCCATGTTGCAGGCCAAGCCATGCATATATGCCATACTTGCGTGGGGAACAAAGACTTGAGCCTGTGATCTGAATTGTAACACCCACAGTGTTAAATGTATCACTTTCTTAGAAATCATATGTAACCATCTTAAATAGCCTAGTGTTAAACTTACACTTTTCAAAGTGTTGATAAACCAATACCCCAAAAGTGTTGTGTCCCTAGCACAATGAGTGTTGGAAATTCCGACATAAATTAACACTTTATAAGAGCTAAGGCTGTTAAACTTTCTCAGTGTTCGCGAATTAACACCTGTGGTGTTACAGTAACTCGTTTTGGGGTGTTGTTTTAACACTTTAGGGTGTAAAGACATTTTTGCATATTTATTTCCCAGGGTGAATTTTTTGCTGAGTGTTTGTTAGTGACAGAGAAATTATTGTTGAATTCGATGGCTTTCAGTCTTGTAGCCTTCACCAAGTGAGTGACTAAGTGAATATTTTATCATAAAAATGTAATTATTTATGTCAATACATATAGATTACTTTTTTTGAAATTATATTGAACCAAAGTGGAATAGACATTGAATTGAAGTCTGTGCCCAGTACAGGCCACATTAGCAAGTCACATTATGCTGGCTTTCAAAGTGTTATTTCATTCCTATTGAAATCCAGCCAGAGTTAGGATATCCAACAATTTGAGCAAACTATTCTAAAAAGCAACCTGCAACAAAGCATGCATGATAATGAGGCCCCTCCCATGTACTTTTCACTCTGAAAGAGTTCACGGAAATTAACTCAACACAGCTGAGTAACAACAACATCACACGATGTTGATTCCACTCTGATTCAAGTAACTTCATTTATTCACTGCAGGTGGTTTCAATTTCAATCCCACTGGTGTTAACCCCACTAGAATCAACACTCAGATATAACACTCACAACACTTTTTACCTCAACACCGAGATTTTAACACCCGCAAATTTGCTGTGTAGTTATCACAGCAACTGACATAACTTTTTCAAGGATGCCAATATATGTAAAAGCTGCGGGTCCAGTTTTCTCAGGCACCAAGCAACTTTGGTTTAACAGTACATTACTGTAAACTTTACAATAATGTACTACAGGAATGTACTGTTAAACCAAAGTTGCTTTGGAATTTACGGTAACATACTGTACATTTTGTACAGTAATTTACAGGTAACTGGCTGCCAATAAGAAAGCATGAAAACAACATGATTAATTACAGTGTACTATGTGGGACAAATATTAATTTATGCTTTAATCTTATAGCCGACACTGGAAATAGACTTTAAATAAGACATAGCAAGTGTTCTGTTTAAAATAGGAAATAATTTCCCAGAATGTTGTTGGGAAGAGGATGTTGTTTGAAAGAGGCTATTGTTGAAGAAAAGGCTGCATGGGCCTACTGATATACACTAGCCCTGATGCTTTGAATGGAGTCAAAGAAAGATGCATAAAAATGAGAGCCGTGAAGTTGAGTTTTGTACAATAAAACAATTCTGTAATGTTTTAATTAAATCAAATGAGTGCATTGTGAAATCCAATAATAGCCTAATTGGTCCATATAGAGAGTTGCATTTATATTTATTCACTCATTATTCATTTACATCCAACTTCCAAGTATGTGCAAAGAAGTTTCACGGTATGATTTAGCCTACTTAGGCCTCTGACGAAAATGGCCTATAAATTGAAATAATTATTTTGAAATAAAACTTTTTACATGAAATCCAATCTTAAAACAGATCAGACATTTAAAGATTATCCTCACCATTTTAATGCAAATAATAATGTATGCATAGACGAAAACAAAATGTTTATTTCAATGTATATTTCACAAGTAGCCCATGTAATGTAGCCTAGCCATGTTTTTTTTTATTGTGTTATGGATGTACTGAATACTTTGAATGTTTGACATATTTATAACATTTTCAAAAGCCTCAAGATTGTATCAATATTCATCCCTTTAAAAAATACATGCTATTTTATGGTTGTGTGTCAGAACCAAGGCTCAAACTTATCTCATTGTAAATGTGTACATTTGATTACTTTTTACTGTATTTCAACATATGGTCTTGCTATGATCAAATTGTACTAATATATACTGAACAAAAATATATTAACGCAACATGCAACACAGTTACAGTTCATATAAGGATATCAGTCAGTTGAAATCAATTCATTAGGCCCTAATCTATGGATTTCACATGACTTGGCAGGGGTGCAGCCATAGGTGGGCCTTGGAGAGCATAGGCCCACCCACTTGCCAACCAGGCCCACCCACTGGGGAGCCAGGCCCAGCCAATCAGGGGTGCAGCCATAGGTGGGCCTTGGAGAGCATATGCCCACCCACTTGCCAGCCAGGCCCCCCCCCCCCCCCCCCCCCCCTCCCCTTCAGACGATCCCGCAGGTGAAGAAGCCGGATGTGGAGGGGCTGGCGTGGTTACACATGGTCTGCGGTTGTGAGGCCGGTTGGACGTACTGCTAAATTCTCTAAAACGACGTTGAAGGCAGTTTATGGTAGAGAAATGAACATACAATTCTCTGGCAACAGCTCTGGTGGACATTCCTGTAGTCAGCATGCTAATGGCACGCTCCCTCAAAACTTGAGACATCTGTGGCGTTATGTTGTGTACAAAACTGCACATTTTAAAGTGGCCTTTTATTGTCCCCAGCACAAGGTGCACCTGTGTAATGATCATGCTGTTTAATCAGCTTCTTGATATGCCACTGTCAAGTCGCTAAATTATCTTGGCAAAGGAGAAATGCTCACTAACAGGGATGTAAACAAATTTGTGCACAACATTTGAGAGAAATAAGCTTTTTGTGCGTATGGAAAATGCCTGGGATTTTTTATTTCAGCTCATGAAACATGGGACCAACACTTTACAGGTTGCATTTATATTTTTGTTAAATGTAGATATGTAAATATTGTATTATTCAAATGTTCTTGATAGGTCTATGATATATAGCCTACTTTGGCATCTTCTATCTCTGGTGTATTATTTAATAACAGCATCAGTAATGAGGACAATGATAGTGCGCATGATAACAATATAATTATAACATTATTGTTGTCATGATATCATTTGTTGCTATAATATTGTTGTAATATTGATAATTAATAATTACTAATAAGCAATAATCTAATTATTCAAAAAATATTAATTGTTCTTGTTATTTTATGTACAGTCATACATTTCTTAATCATGTAATGTATTTGTTAAATATATATATTTTTGTTTTTCTTTTCTATTTAGGGGGTAGATCAGCTTTAATATTGCAGATAGATTGTAACTTCCATCAATGTAATTGTCTGCATCACTTCTAATCCCCCATATATTTTTTGCAAATATATATATATATATATATATACACAGTTGAAGTCGGAAGTTTACATACACCTTAGCCAAATACATTTATACTCAGTTTTTCACAATTCCTGACATTTAATCCTAGTAAAAATCCCCTGTTTTAGGTCAGTTAGGATCACCACTTTATTTTAAGAATGTGAAATGTCAGAATAATAGTAGAGAGAATGATTTATTTCAGCTTTTATTTCTTTCATCACATTCCCAGTGGGTCAGAAGTTTACATACACTCAATTAGTATTTGGTAGCATTGCCTTTAAATTGTTTAACTTGGGTCAAACGTTTCGGGTAGCCTTCCACAAGCTTCCCACAATAAGTTGGATGAATTTTGGCCCATTCCTCCTGACAGAGCTGGTGTAACTGAATCAGGTTTGCAGGCCTCCTTGCTCGCACACGCTTTTTCAGTTCTGCCCACAAATGTTCTATAGGATTGAGGTCAGGGCTTTGTGATGGCCACTCCAATACCTTGACTTTGTTGTCCTTAAGCCATTTTGCCACAACTTTGGAAGTATGCTTGGGGTCATTGTCCATTTGGAAGACCCATTTGCGACCAAGCTTTAACTTCCTGACTGATGTCTTGAGATGTTGCTTCAATATATCCACATAATATTCCTTCCTCATGATGCCATCTATTTTGTGAAGTGCACCAGTCCCTCCTGCAGAAAAGCACCCCCACAGCATGATGCTGTCACCCCAGCGCTTTACGGTTGGGATGGTGTTCTTCAGCTTGCAAGCTCCCCCCTTTTCCTCCAAACATAACGATGGTCATTATGGCCAAACAGTTCTATTTTTGTTTCAACAGACCAGAGGACATTTCTCCAAAAAGTACGATCTTTGTCCCAATGTGCAGTTGCAAACCGTGGTCTGACTTTTTTATGGCGGTTTTGGAGCAGTGGCTTCTTCCTTGCTGAGCGGCCTTTCAGGTTATGTCGATATAGGACTCGTTTTACTGTGGATATAAATACTTTTGTACCTGTTTCCTCCAGCATCTTCACAAGGTCCTTTGCTGTTGTTCTGGGATTGATTTGCACTTTTCGCACCAAAGTACATTCATCTCTACATACATTTCTTAATCATGTAATGTTTTTTGATGTCAATCCTCATTTATTTTAGTCAGCATGTGATCCTGTGGATAAAAAATATTCTCAAAAAAACCTATTTTGGTCCAGAAGTGTAATTTCAACCTTTCTCAAGCCACAAGTGATGTTATGTGAGAATTAATTTAGTTCCTCTTAAATACTGTATGTGTCTCTCTTGTCCCTATAAAGGTCCACAAGCTCTCTGTCCTCAGTGTAACCTGGGCTGACCGTCTTGTCTATCTGCCTCCTCTCTCAGTCAAGAGGAGAGTTCTCTATCTAGGCCTACAGTCCATGGCTAGTCTAAATCCTCCAAAGAAAGCTTCAATTACTTTTAATATATAATTAAATCATTTTGAAAGGTAATAATGACTTCCTTTTTCTATTTCAGGTATCAATATATTTGAAGACACTATTTTGAATACAATTATATACAGCTGTATTAGCCTGGCTGATACAAGACCAGGAAGAGAGGAGGACGGTTTGTTTTGAGCCAGGCTATACAGCTGTATACTTGCTATCATGGGATTGACAAATGATTTCCCCAAGGGATTTTAAAAATGGAGAGATATGTATGCAATATGCATTTATTTTTAGTTAAACTGCCCACTGAGACACAAGGTCCATTCAACTAGCTGACCCCGGGGTGTTTTTTAATGGAAGGAGAAATGTTTTAACTGATGGGGAAAATAAAAAGCTGCTTAATTAAGTTAGATCATTTTCTGATCCCTGTTTTAAAATCAAAGCCTTTGAACCATAACCTTCACAAATTACCTAGTTCCTTTCCTTCAGGGTGAAATGAAAAGTGTGTTTGTCTGTGAGCTTTCTAGATTTTCTTTGCACTATCGTTTGTTGAATGGCTTCAATTGGCATCCAAAGTCAACCAAAGCCATATGCTGTATGCGAAGATGTGACAGGAGCCTTCTGTCAAATAAACAGAAAACGGGTTGAGCAGCATCTGAGATTGAGAATGTGCTGATGATACTGTAACCTTTGGAACTTTATGGATTTGTTTGTTTGGATGGACATAGTATCCTAACATCCTCATTAGAAGAGAGAGAGAGTCAGAGGGCCACAGACTTCAGCCTGCACCCCCCCTCCCTCTCCACCACGTGGTAGCCGGTCGTTGTGGGCCCTGGGGCAGGCTGTGTATTTTGGGAGGACTGAGCGCCTGGAATGCACTGTAATAACAGGCTTTAAAAAAAAGTTTTGGCCCTTTATTAGGCATCAAATAGGAATTCATGTTACTTCACTGTAGAATTAGTGGGTGAGGGGGCTGACACTCAACTGGTGTCTTCTCCATTAGCTCTGCTACACAAAGCAGCTCTGTTCACATCTTCCACTGCTTTGGCTTGAAGAACAAACATGCTTGCCCTCATTGTTGCAACCCCGGGGAGGAAGCTTAAACCCCTCCCTGAAAAATGAGTCCTATGGATGAGGAGCATTTCTGTACAAACTCAAATTCATCATGGTGCTTTATAATAGTTTTGGTTTTAGTGTAGTACAATGTAGTACATGATGAAATCAATGTGGACATAGTGTAACCTCAGTCAAGCCCCTGTTGACCTTGGGTGCGTTCCAGGTACACAGGTTTTTGCAGGTCTGTGCAGATTATCAGTACAATGACAGTAGAAGTGCAACAGCTCAGGAACCACATAAACATGATTTAAGGGTCTATGCCGAAAACTGCTCAGAAAATGTGTATCTGGAATGCACCCCTTATGTACGCCTGTCTCTGCATGCACACAATCACCCTGCCATGCCTCTGAGGTCACTGTGTCCAATCATTAATTAGAGCGGTTCACCACATCCAATTGGAGAACATCGATAGAGGCGATTAGGCATGTAGGGGTTTGGATGGATAACTAAGGTTGTGATGAGATGGGTGCAGTAATCATTTAGTGGCTGGCATTCAAATCAGAGCTTGAAATCCTGACAAGGACCTGATTGTACAGGCTCCATCGTACGGCTCCATACAGTGCGTGTTTGCCCCAAGAAAGTCTGGTCTGAGCTCAATGTCTCCTAGTCACACTGGAATCAAATTAGGTAACCAACATTCTTACTTGCCTGATGATGCCTTCTGCATAACCCTGTATAGGTTATATTTTCAACAATTGTCTATACAATGAACTATACACAAGTATGAAACTGTAAATTGTATGATATGGCCCCAATCAGAAAAATAGTTCAGCAATATGTTAATTTGAAAGTGAGACATTACTGAGAAATGCTGAAATTAGCTGGTATGCTCATTTGAAAGAGAGGTTAGATAAAGAACAGTTTGAAACTCTTAGGGAGACAAAACGTTAGGTATAGGGTCATACCAAGTGCCCAGTTTAATTGTGCTTGTGTGGGTTTCGAAAACTCCACATTCAGTCCCTTTTTGAGATGAGAGGTTATACAGAGGTTATTTCAGACTTATTGGTTCACAATTTATTTCCCACTGGACATTCAACATACTTATCAGAAGTGGTTTTGTCTAGAAGAAGAGAGGTCCTCAGATTCGACCAACAAATTAAGTGAGTCGTCAACTCACTTAAGGCCTTTCAAATATGGATACTGTCTCGTCAACAGTGCTTAATGGGAACTGGCGTTTTATAACTGTTGACCCGATAACCCAATCAAATCAAATCAAATCAAATGTTATTGGCCACATGCACCAAATACAACAGGTGCAGACATTACAGTGAAATGCTTTCTTACAGCCCTTAACCAACAGTGCATTTATTTTTAACAAAAAAAGTCAAATAAAACAACAACAAAAAAGTGTTGATAAAAAAAGAGCAGAAGTAAAATAAAATAACAGTAGGGAGGCTATATATACAGGGGGGTACCGGTGCAGAGTCAATGTGCGGGGGCACCGGCTAGTTGAGGTAGTTGACGTAATATGTACATGTGGGTAGAGTTAAAGTGACTATGCATAAATAATTAACAGAGTAGCAGCAGCGTAAAAAGATGGGGTGGGGGGCAGTGCAAATAGTCTGGGTAGCCATGATTAGTTGTTCAGGAGTCTTATGGCTTGGGGGTAGAAGCTGTTGAGAAGTCTTTTGGACCTAGACTTGGCACTCCGGTACCGCTTGCCGTGCGGTAGCAGAGAGAACAGTCTATGACTAGGGTGGCTGGAGTCTTTGACAATTTTGAGGGCCTTCCTCTGACACCGCCTGGTATAGAGGTCCTGGATGGCAGGAAGCTTGGCCCCAGTGATATACTGGGCCGTACGCACTACCCTCTATAGTGCCTTGCGGTCGGAGGCCAAGCAGTTGCCATACCAGGCGGTGATGCAACCAGTCAGGATGCTCTCGATGGTGCAGCTGTAGAATTCTTTGAGGATCTGAGGACCCATGCCAAATCTTTTCAGTCTCCTGAGGGGGAATAGGCTTTGTTGTGCCCTCTTCACGACTGTCTTGGTGTGTTTGGACCATGATAGTTCGTTGGTGATGTGGACACCAAGGAACTTGAAGCTCTCAACCTGTTCCACTACAGCCCGTCGATGAGAATGGGGGCGTGCTCAGTCCTCTTTTTTTTCCTGTAGTCCACAATCATCTCCTTTGTCTTGGTCACATTGAGGGAGAGGTTGTTATCCTGGCACCACACGGCCAGGTCTCTGACCTCCTCCCTATAGGCTGTCTCATCGTTGTCGGTGATCAGGCCTACCACTGTTGTGTCGTCGGCAAACGTAATGATGGTGTTAGAGTCGTGCCTGGCCATGCAGTCATGGGTGAACAGGGAGTACAGGAGGGGACTGAGCACACACCCCTGAGGGGCCCCTGTGTTGAGGATCAGTGTGGCAGATGTGTTGTTGCCTACCCTTACCACCTGGGGGCGGCCCGTCAGGAAGTCCAGGATCCAGTTGCAGAGGGAGGTGTTTAGTCCCAGGATCCTTAGCTTAGTGATGAGCTTTGAGGGCACTATGGTGTTGAATGCTGAGCTGTAGTCAATGAATAACGACATCATCGATGCACTTATTGATGAAGCCAGTGACTGATGTGGTGTACTCCTCAATGCTATCTGAAGAATCCCGGAACATGTTCCAGTCTGTGCTAGCAAAACAGTCCTGTAGCTTAGCATCTGCGTCATCTGACCACTTCTTTATTAACCGAGTCACTGGTGCTTCCTGCTTTAGTTTTTGCTTATAAGCAGGAATCAGGAGGATAGAGTTATGGTCAGATTTGCCAAATGGAGGGCGAGGGAGAGCTTTGTATGCGTCTCTGTGTGTGGAGTAAAGGTGGTGTAGAGTTTTTTTTCCCTCTGGTTGCACATTTAACATGCTGGTAGAAATGAGGTAGAACAGATTTAAGTTTCCCTGCATTAAAGTCCCCTGCCACTAGGAGCGCTGCCTTTGGATGAGCGTTTTCCTGTTGACTTATGGCCTTATACAGCTCATTCAGTGCAATCTTAATGCCAGCATTGGTTTGTGGTGGTACAGCTATGAAAAATATAGATGAAAACTCTCTTGGTAAATAGTGTGGTCTACAGCTTATCATAAGATACTCTATCTCAGGCGAGCAAAACCTCGAGACTTCCTTAGTATTTGATTTTGTGCACCAGCTGTTGTTTACAAATATACACAGACCGCCACCCCTTGTCTTACCGGAGTCAGCTGTTCTATCCTGCCGATGTAGCGTATAGCCCGATAGCTGTATGTTGTCCATGTCGTCGTTCAGCCACGACTCGGTGAAACATAAGATATTACAGTTTTTAATGTCCCGTTGGTAGGATAACCGTAATCTTAGGTCATCCCATTTATTCTCAAATGATTGAAGATTGGCTAATAGGATTGATGGGAGAGGCAGTTTACTCGCTCGCCGTAAGATCCTTACAAGGCACCCCGACCTACGTCCACGATATCTCTGTCTCTTCCTCATACGAATGACGGGGATTTGGGCCAACTCGGGTGTCTGTAGGATATCCTTCGCGGCCGCCTCGTTGAAGAAAAAATCTTCGTCCAATACGAGGTGAGTAATCGATGTCCTGATATCCAGAAGCTCTTTTTGGTTATAAGAGACGATGGCAGAAACATTATGTACAAAATAAATTACAAATAACGCAGAAAAACACACATACAGTGGGGGGAAAAAAGTATTTAGTCAGCCATCAATTGTGCAAGTTCTCCCACTTAAAAGACTTACCTAATCATAGTATAATTTCCTTAGTGCTTTATCACATGTTCATGAATGGTTGTATTCATTCATTCTGTACACTTTACATCATGTACAGTGGGGGGAAAAAGTATTTAGTCAGCCACCAATTGTGCAAGTTCATCCACTTAAAAAGATGAGAGAGGCCTGTAATTTTCATCATAGGTACACGTCAACTATGACAGACAAAATGAGAAAAAAAATCCAGAAAATCACATTGTAGGATTTTTAATGAATTTATTTGCAAATGATGGTGGAAAATAAGTATTTGATCAATAACAAAAGTTTCTCAATACTTTGTTATATACCCTTTGTTAGCAATGACACAGGTCAAACATTTTCTGTAAGTCTTCACAAGGTTTTCACACACTGTTGCTGGTATTTTGGCCCATTCCTCCATGCAGATCTCCTCTAGAGCAGTGATGTTTTGGGGCTGTCGCTGGGCAACACAGACTTTCAACTCCCTCCAAAGATTTTCTATGGGGTTGAGATCTGGAGACTGGCTAGGCCACTCCAGGACCTTGAAATGCTTCTTACGAAGCCACTCCTTCGTTGCCCGGGCAGTGTGTTTGGGATCATTGCCATGCTGAAAGACCCAGCCACGTTTCATCTTCAATGCCCTTGCTGATGGAAGGAGGTTTTCACTCAAAATCTCACGATACATGGCCCCATTCATTCTTTCCTTTACACGGATCAGTCGTCCTGGTCCCTTTGCAAAAAAACAGCCCCAAAGCATGATGTTTCCACCCCCATGCTTCACAGTAGGTATGGTGTTCTTTGGATGCAACTCAGCATTCTTTGTCCTCCAAACACGACGAGTTGAGTTTTTACCAAAAAGTTCTATTTTGGTTTCATCTGACCATATGACATTCTCCCAATCCTCTTCTGGATCATCCAAATGCACTCTAGCAAACTTCAGATGGGCCTGGACATGTACTGGCTTAAGCAGGGGGACACGTCTGGCACTGCAGGATTTGAGTCCCTGGCGGCGTAGTGTGTTACTGATGGTAGACTTTGTTACTTTGGTCCCAGCTCTCTGCAGGTCATTCACTAGGTCCCCCCGTGTGGTTCTGGGATTTTTGCTCACCGTTCTTGTGATTATTTTGACCCCACGGGGTGAGATATTGCGTGGAGCCCCAGATCGAGGGAGATTATCAGTGGTCTTGTATGTCTTCCATTTCCTAATAATTGCTCCCACAGTTGATTTCTTCAAACCAAGCTGCTTACCTATTGCAGATTCAGTCTTCCCAGCCTGGTGCAGGTCTACAATTTTGTTTCTGGTGTCCTTTGACAGCTCTTTGGTCTTGGCCATAGTGGAGTTTGGAGTGTGACTGTTTGAGGTTGTGGACAGGTGTCTTTTATACTGATAACAAGTTCAAACAGGTGCCATTAATACAGGTAACGAGTGGAGAACAGAGGAGCCTCTTAAAGAAGAAGTTACAGGTCTGTGAGAGCCAGAAATCTTGCTTGTTTGTAGGTGACCAAATGCTTATTTTCCACCATAATTTGCAAATAAATTCATAAAAAATCCTACAATGTGATTTTCTAGAAAGACAAATCTGAATTTGTCTGTCATAGTTGACGTGTACCTATGATGAAAATTACAGGCCTCTCTCATCTTTTTAAGTGGGAGAACTTGCACAATTGGTGGCTGACTAAATACTTTCCCCCCCCCACTGTAATAGTACAATTGGTTAGAGGGCTGTAAAACGGCAGCCATCTTCTCCACGTGAACTGGTGCTGTGTGACTCATCATGGCAATCCTCCTCTCTAACCTTACTGGCATGATGCAGAGTCAGAGAAGGATAGATAAGTTATGAGATGCATGATTTAATCATTTTGACAGAAGTGTTATATGACAGTAGCATCAATTTCATCAGCTTCACCACACTCTGTGGCATTGTGCCACTATTGGGGCCCTTTATATCAAACATGTTAGGCCTCCTGTAGTTCAGTTGGTAGAGCATGGTGCTTGCAACGCCAGGGTTGTGGGTTCGATTACCACGGGGGGGCCAGTATGAAAAATGTATGCACTCAGAGCGTCTGCTAAATGACTAAAATGTAAATGAAAACGTTAGAGTGGCTCTGGCAATTTCTGACCACTAGATGGCCATATTGGCTTTGAGACATGGGAGGGGCGGACAAGCAACTCTTGACCAGTGTTGGCAAAACATTTAGCCTCAGTTTTTCTCACTGTCCCCAGAATTGGCAGTGCATGGTCTTGGAGACCCACAGGATGTGGAGATTTTTGGAATTAAAGAACAGTGACATAATCCATGAATCAACTCTCATTAAATCCTCAACAGAGTCATAGCAGACTACCAGTAACCCAGAGCAGTGAGAGTAGGACTACTATCCACAATGTCTAATTAAAGTACCCAGTAGGATTCCATACAGAATCCCTCTGATCTAGCTTTCCACTCCCTTGTCTATGGCAGTGTGGTCAATAACGTAATCATTGGTGTTAGCGTCATCTTTAGAGTGACACTATGGTTTATTGATGTTCTAACAGGTGAACGCCCTTCTACTAAAGAACAGTTAGCTCAGCTGTATCAGCAGACGAACAAGAAATCAACAGCTATCCCACACTGTGTGGCTGATTAGCAACGGAGGCTCGCTCACATTGTGTGGATTTAGTTGCTAAGCAGCAGTGGTTGGCAGACACTGATGGGGCGTGGGGGGGGGGGGGGGGGGTTGTGGTGGCTGCTCATACTGGTCTTTGTGCTCTGAGCAGAGGTTCCTCAGCTGTTCTAAATGGTTTCACAGGTGTTGGCTTGTCATCCTCTCCACAGGCTCTGTATGATGAGAAGACAAAGCAGGCCCAGACGTCCAAACAGACTAATGGCTCATCCTATCGTGTTTCTGGAAATCAGAACACACAGCTACTGGATCAGAGGCAACTTACAGTGTGAGATGTACTGTATGCATGTACTGTAGATGTCTCATACACACATGTGCACACACAGACACGCACGCACACAAACAGGACCTGCTTCATAGGCAGACCATCTGTCCATGAGGAGCGCCACTGGAGTCTTCCTCAGAGCACTTAACCACATCTGCTGCCTGACTCAGCAATCAATACATATCTCAGCGGGCAGAGACTGCAGAGAGTTGAGGCATAGATAAACATCCTTGGCCCAGACTATTCACTGTATAATGATTGCAGTGTTCATGCTAATAAGGGCCACAGCAAGGTTGTGGTCATCAATGTTCACTGTGCTCCACTCTTCTTCCTCCCTGAATCTGCTGATACTGAATCATAATGTTTCTGAGATGACAGTTACGGGACTGACTTTGGGGAAAAATTATTTTACTGTCAGAAATTGTTTATCTCTGTCCTTAAGGATACATAGGTGTGAGTAATCTCCTAGTCTATAGAAAAATGCACCATGCCACACGACTATGTTCATACAGAGCAAGAATCAGTCACACTGTTCAGTGTTTAAGATCATTTTCTCTCCCCTCATCTCCCTGACATCTAACTAAACTGTGTTGTTGCTTCCACCATGACTCTGGGATTTTTCAAATGTTGGTGGTCGTGGTGGTGTGTTGTGTCTGTGTGTGTTGACCAGCATCACTTTGACAGCCCCGACTAGCCTAAATCTATTACTGATCCTTACCTTAACCAATTCGAAAATTAAATATCGGTTTGCACGTCAGCCACGTCCCGTTAGTTTTTCCCTGACTCACACTGGAATGCTGTGCGGCAGGTTTCTGCCATTGGTCAGCGACCGTCTCTCTCCAGGACATAGATGACGTCTGCAATTGGTGGAACATAGTACCGGTTTCGCCACACAGTAGACCTGCGCAAGATAAAACCTCCACTCAGCACATACCAATCCCTTTGCTTCCGTGTGCGACTGGGACCAGCGCTCTCTCCAACTCGCCCACATCCGCAAGAAGACGAACATAACACACAGAGGACAGGATGAGAGAAATCGTTCACCTTCAAGCCGGCCAGTGTGGCAACCAGATCGGAGCCAAGGTATAAACAAAATAATCTTCGCAAACGCTGACTAGTTTAATCATGATTATTTATAATATATTTACGCAAGTGCTATTGTGCCATTTTAAAGCATTGTATTGTCATCTTTTTTTCATGTAATGCATCCGTATATTTTTTGTTATACCGAAGTTGTGGGGCAGCGGGTTTACTCAGTAACGTTAGGTTAGTTGAATAGTTTGGGATCCCCGGCTGTGTCGCAGAGTGCGAAAGAGATGCGTAGTTCGGGTAGATGGAACTAAACTCAGAGACGAGAGAAGAAGCGAGGCATTTCAGTCGCTCCTTTTTTTCTGGTTCATACACAGTCAATAGAGTAAACAGACCTGACCCAGATGCTATCGCATTGGTGCCTATGGGAGAGCCCACACCTTAAGCAACGCGGAACTGTGACCATTTGTTTTAATGGTAAACGGCCAGAGATCCACCATCTTTTGTAAACTGCGAGTGTATGATGCACAGAAAGGCGTGGTGAGACACTGTTGAAAACCACCACGCCCTCGGGTGGACTGCAGGGGGGCCAGACAAAGGCTCGGACTGTTGGGGCTGGTCCCGCTGCGCAAACACTCCACTGAGGGCCCGAGCACAATTTACAGGCCACTGTCACAATGACAAGTATAGCTCTCTTTCTCTAAGCAGCCTGCCAGCCTCCAGTAGATGTGGTAGTTAATAGCCTATATAGATATAGACCTATGACATATTTGACTTCGCAGCAAACTGAATGGATCAGTTAATCAAAGTTTTATTAATGGAGGATCAAATTATGATAACTGGACCTAAGTTACATTTACGTCATTTAGCTCTTATCCAGAGCGACTTACAGGAGCAATTAGGGTTAAGTGCCTTGCTCAAGGGCACATCGACAGATTTTTCACCTAGTCGGCTCGGGAATTAGAACCAGCGACCTTTCGGTTACTGGCACAACGCTCTTACCCACTAAGCTACCTGCCGCCCCAGTTACTACTGCATATAGCCTACAATCGCACTGACTAGTGGTTTGGGTTGCTGTCAGGTTTGATGGTCTATTAGATAGTGAGTCTTCAGGAAGGATATTGCCTAAATGCTGAAAGCTGTTATGCATTTGTTTACAGTGTGTGACTGAGGTAGTGTTTTAGCCTACAGTAGACAGCTTCTTATTTTGTTGCTGCTCTGTTTTGGATGACATCACCTGCACTTACAGCCAATCAGGTGATGTTGTATGTGTCCATCTAAAACTAAACAGGTCTACAGTTCTTACCCTCCTTTGTTGTCTTTTGACCATCTGGGGATAGCCTACATTCTTTCTCTATGATCTATGATCTATGATCCTCTAGCGGAGCTGGAGACTATTTATCATGGATTTGTTCAGCATGGTGGATCATATATGGTAATAATTTCTGAGTGAAAGCCATAGGGGTGCTAATGATACTGTTTCATCAGCCTGATGATAGCATTTATTATTCATAACATTAAAGGCAGCCTTTTCTGAGCCTCAGTAGTGATTTCGGACAGCTACGTAACCTCCTCCTCCTCCTCATCATAATCACCATTACCCAGAACCAAATCTACAACTACAGCATCAGCTGGAACATACTTGAAGAGAATGTGTTGGGAGTGGGACTTTTTGTAATCTGATATACTGCAATGGTGACCTCATTCTGATGCTCAACTATGATATGGCAGTCTGTCTACTAGCACCACACATCTGCCACATTCAGTTATCAGACCACCCCCCATATATTTTATCAGGACATACACACTACACACACTTTAAGCGTGATCTTCTAGACTGTAGTGACAATGAGTTATCATCTACCATTGCTAATGCAATTCAGGATGAAGTCAGATGAAAACAGAAGAAATCTACACTTTTGCCAGTGTAGCTACAGTAACTGAGAATGAGACAGCAAAAATTCCCTACAAACTCTTTAGGCATCTAACTCTCTATTTTTCTAACGCTGTCTAGCGGTTTCCCTTTTATTCTCTTACAGTCTCTCCCTTTCTTATTTATTTCCTGTTTCTTTGTTTGTACCCTAGAAGAGATATTGCCAGATTGGGTTACAGAGCCATAATTAAAGAACAAGAGGAACTCCTAATTACTGATTTAGATGGCAGGGGACATCTGTTTGGGACAGGATAGATAATTAGAGAACTAAGGAGCATCTTCTGTAGAGGATAGAAAGGAAGGAAGGGAGGGAGGGAGGGAAAGGAAGGGAGTACAGCACCTGGGGAGAGGAAGGGGGACACCATTGTTCGGAGCTCAGACCAAAGATTGTCTTCATACTGGGTGTGGTGCCCTTGGTCACAGCAGTCTGGATGGAGGAAAGGTCACTGACACCATATGGGATTAATGCCACTCCATCTGGCTGGCTGTGACACAGATATGGGATTAACAAACTGACACCAATATGGGATCAATATGGGGCTTTTTTTTACAGTATATTTTTAGTGTCTTTGTGTCTTTTAGTGAATGCCCAGATGGTGTTTTTTGCTTAAATTAGAACAGCACTGTGCAGATAAGGACATTCTCTTGCATAGTAATGAGAACAATATCTGAGATTAGCACAGTAAAATTGACAATATCTAATCTGTGATCTGATATGTCCATTTGGCATCCTCCTTCCAGTGCATGTCCTGTGTTTGCCCTTGATAGTGATGACTGTGTCTGTGTGTGGGCCTGCAGGGGTCTGTCTGTGTTCTATTTTAGACTTTCATAGGGCTCTCTCTCTGTTTCTCTCGCTCTCTCTCTCTGTGTCTGATACACACACACTGGCCGATACACTCAGTGACAGTATACACATTTGAAGTGATCAAGGGGACTTCATTTGGTAGTGTCCTCTTTTGTCTTTTTACCTAGCAACACACTTCCGGTACGTGTGCATGTGTGCAGGCATATAGATATAGATATGTGTGTGTGTGTGTGTTGTAGCAGAGAGAGCCTCTCCAGATGGAGTCTGGCCCCTCTGAGAGGGCCTCTACCTCAGTATGAGTCTAGCGCCCTGAAGCCCTGGGGGAGGGTGGGGACAGAGCTGGACTAACCGTTGGCTTAAATGAGGTCATGGATCAATGGAGCAGAACCCAGGACGGATGGCAGACAAAGCCTAGACACCCACTATCCCAACTTACATTGGCCCACATTCCTAACCGTTTTTACTAGAGCCCCCCACTAATTTCACCTCCAAGTACCCCAGTGATAGTTCAATATGGTCCCGACTATCAATCTGCTGAGAAGTTTACATCCACTGTGCTTGTATAAAACGGTGTTACTGCTAATGTTTGTGTCTGTGTATTGTACAGTTCTGGGAGGTGATCAGTGATGAACACGGCATCAGCCCTACAGGGAACTATGAGGGCGACTCCCCACTGCAGCTGGAGAGGATCAGTGTCTACTACAATGAGGCCTCATGTGAGTCTGATACTGTAACTCATACTAAATACACATCTACACAAGCTCAAAAACAACACAACACTGCAAGCTCTGTTGCTCAATACTTGTAATGGCCTGTTTCACTCTCTCACTCTTTGGTGTTTATCTAGACTTGAACATATCCACTTGAATCCTATTGTACTGAACTTGACTGTGATATACAGTAGTATTTATTAGGGCATTGCAGGTAACAACATCTGCTGTCTCTCCCAGCCTCTAAGTATGTCCCCAGAGCTATCCTAGTAGACCTGGAACCAGGAACTATGGACAGTGTTCGCTCTGGGACCTACGGACAACTCTTCAGACCAGACAACTTCATCTTCGGTCAGTGTCTGTCTATCCAACATGGGTTAAATATGGCCACCGTGCTCAGTGATTGCATTAAGAGGATGGTTGGCAGTAACAGTCAATCTGCCATTTACAGTCTCTTCCGTCATTATCACTAACAACATAAATAGTCTGATGTAATATTTCCATTAAAGACATTTGCGTTTACTTATGGTAAATGCTCCCAAATGTCATTCAAACATTATGTAAATGTGTAGATCCTGTACAAATGCACTGTTGATAACTGCTGAAGTGCTATCTTGAAGTGTGTTGTGTTGCTCTATAGGTCAGAGTGGAGCTGGTAACAACTGGGCTAAGGGCCACTACACAGAGGGGGCAGAGCTGGTGGACTCAGTACTGGACGTAGTCAGGAAGGAATGTGAGAACTGTGACTGTCTCCAGGGCTTCCAGCTCACCCACTCCCTGGGAGGGGGCACAGGCTCCGGCATGGGGACCCTGCTCATCAGCAAGATCCGGGAAGAGTACCCTGACCGCATCATGAACACCTTCAGCGTGGTGCCCTCCCCTAAAGTATCAGACACAGTGGTGGAGCCCTACAACGCCACCCTGTCCATCCATCAGCTGCTGGAGAACACAGACGAAACCTACTGCATTGACAACGAGGCTCTTTACGACATCTGCTTCCGCACGCTCAAGCTCCCCACACCCACCTACGGAGACCTCAACCACCTGGTGTCGGCCACCATGAGCGGTGTTACTACCTCCTTCCGCTTCCCCGGCCAGCTCAATGCTGACCTCCGCAAACTGGCTGTCAACATGGTGCCCTTCCCCCGCCTGCACTTCTTCATGCCTGGCTTCGCCCCCCTCACGGCGCGTGGCAGTGCGTGCTACAACGCACTGTCCGTGCCCGAGCTCACCCAGCAGTTGTTTGACGCCAAGAACATGATGGCCGCTTGCGACCCGCGTCACGGACGCTACCTGACCGTGGCCATGGTGTTCCGTGGTCAGATGTCCATGAAGGAGGTGGACGAACAGATGTTGGCCATCCAGAGTAAGAACAGCAGCTACTTCGTCGAATGGATCCCCAACAACGTCAAAGTGGCCGTCTGTAACATCCCGCCCCGCGGTCTCAAGATGTCCGCCACTTTCATTGGGAACAACACGGCCATCCAGGAGCTGTTCAAGCGCATCTCCGAGCAGTTCACCGCCATGTTCCGCCGCAAGGCCTTCCTGCACTGGTACACCGGAGAGGGCATGGACGAAATGGAGTTTACTGAGGCAGAGAGCAACATGAACGACCTGGTGTCAGAGTACCAGCAGTACCAGGACGCCACCACCGAGGAGGAGGGAGAGATGTATGAAGACGATGAGGAAGAGTCGGAGAGCCAGGCCCGGTGAACACCTTGGAAGAAGAGCCAAGCTTGTGTAAACCCAGCCGACAGAGCTTTGTCTTTTTAGCAGGCTGAAGCAGGGTTATCTGCCTCATGTACACTGTACTGTATAACCCTCCCTCCCTTCCTATATCCCCCTCCCTGCTCGCACTGTGTCTTTGCTAACTGTTAGCCCCACTTCCCTTAGCCCTCTGACCAAGTCAGGGCCTCCTGTTGATAAAAACCTCCAGACAGACCACTAAGTTGAATGGGTGAAATAAAAAGAAAGTGTCTCATAAACTGATGACGAGTAGCCCTTAATTTCTTATAATAAACATGTTCAAGCCTACGTTGTACTGAGGTTTTTCTGACTTGTTTGGGGATATTAAACATGAATAAGGGACACCATCTTGTTTTGCTACACTGTGTTCATGGTTTCTGAATTTGTTTTTAGTGGAAACGGGGACAGTGTCTTTCTTATAGGAAAGTAGTATAAAGCAGAGCCTTGTTGAACGTGGACTCCACTGCATGACTGTCCCATGTGGAGGTGACCTAGATGCTGGATAAAAATACTGTATCTCAGTCCCCTGGAGGTTGAGGCACACCTTGGGCAGCCTGGATGGAGTCTGGATAGAACAGGCTCTCTCAGAGACAGGCTGTGAGGAGCTAAGATGGTGGACGATCTACAACACGTGTCAAACTCAATCCACAGAGGGCTGCGGGTTTTCACTCCTCCCTTGGACTTGATTGATTAATTAAAGTCATTGATTAGTAAGGGACTCCCCTCACCTAGTTGTCTATGTCTTAATTGAAAGGAAAAAATATAAACCAGCAGACACTAGGCCCTCCATGGAATGAGTTTGACACCCTTGATTTACAAGATCGCCTGCTGACGGCCTTCCAAATATACACTTATCTGCATGGTCTAAAATGGGTAGGCAACCCTGGTCCTGGAGTGCTGCAGGCTCTTCATGTTTTGGATTTAACTGACCTGGAAGACCAGGTGTGTTGAGTTTAGGCAATCACTGAACTGATCAATCAGTTTAGTTGGTCAGGTGTGGTGCCTTATTGGAGCAAAATCCGGTTGCATACCCCTGGTCTAAAAGGAGGCAGGAACTCTAGTCCATATGGTTAGAGCCAATTGATTAGGAGGACAAATAGGAACAGGTCAAATGCGGAGAGTGCCCCGAATATGACACATTCAAAAAACATATCAACAATCCCAAGTGAACACCTGCACTTCCTGAAGAAACAGGAAGAGAAGTGACTCTAGCTCTCTGGTTAGAGAGGGAGGGAGATTGATGGAGGCTGTTTGTGCTCTCTCTTCTCTGCAATGTATGGGGCCAGTTGGCTGGGTGGATCACATGCTGGCGATGCCTCAGCACTTAGAGCCTGTGGCGAGAGGCCCTGAACAGAGCAGCTCTTTATACAGTAGTGCAGAACACACAGACCCTGTCATGGCCTCTCTAATCTCAAAGATGCATCCCCACATAACACAGTAGGCTTGCCACCTCCAGCTTCCTCATACAGTAAATATCTATAGAGAACAAGGCAGCATCTGTCTTTCTGGTATGTCTCTGCCTTACCTCAAGTGAGTGTTGACAACACACACACACGCTACACATTAGACACAAACAACTGACTTCATTAATATCAACAACTCATCGTCCCTTTGGGCTATCATGACTGTTATATAGGTGTCACTATTCAGACCCAGATTCCAGCACTCAGGAAAACAGAGATAATACCTGTGATTGAGACACCAAAGGATCTCACTGATGGCCTCATTTCCTGTAGTGAAAACTGCTGCTGCATCATTTAGGACTGCATTAGAACAGAAGTGTTTACCCACATGAAAAAATACAATAGTATAAATACAATATAATTAACTGTAGTATACTGTAGTATTTACAGTTAACTATAGTATACATACTGTGGTAAAAGAAAACTAGTATATACTTTAGTAATTAATGTAGTGTTTTTGCATATTGTAGTATACTGTAGTATTTACTGTAGTGTTTTTGCAGACTAGTATACTGTAGTATTTACTGTAATGTTTTTGCAGACATGACTGTAGTATTTACTTTAGTGTTCTTGTTTTATTATCTTTGACATAGAAGTGGAGGCTTTGTCCTTCAGGAAACCTACTGGATAAATACTAATAGGGCACATTTTCCATAACCTGTATATAGGACTGGGGGTCTGAACGGTTAGCTCAGAGCTTCTGCTGTCTTCTATAACCTGTAGGGAATACAATATATGGTTTATACTTGGCATGTAGGTTTCTCACTTATGGCTGGCACAAATTGTGATATGGGGGAGGGGAATTAGCAGGGTGTATGCAAATTGAATACTTTAGTATTTATTATAGTTAACAAAGTGTAGTGTTTTTGCAGACATTACTGTAGTATTTACTACAGTGTTTATTTTGCGGATAATACTGTAGTATTTACTATAGTATTTTACAGTATACTATAACATTCTATAGTAAGTACTACACATGATTGAGGGATACTAGTGTGTAGTATATTATTCTACAGTTTACTATAGAATTCTATGTAGTATTCTATAGTAAACTAATATTTTCTCATATGGGTAGCATAGGGATGAAGCAGGCCTGTGGACTGTAGGGAGAGGCCTAGTGAGTCAGTGTCTCACTTGCAGCCAAGCTATAGAGGAAAGAGACATATACTGCTCAAAGCTCAGACCAGCTAGGCTGATGTACTGGATCATTACACACAGAAGGTATGGAGGGGCCAATCCAGCAGCAATTGTGAGAGTTCAGTACAACAGTTGAAATAATTAGATAGATCTTCCTCATACTATTTGTTCTCCCCTGCCACAGGAAACAAGGACGTATGATAATAGAGGGGCATAGGAAGGAAGCTATTCCCAGACAACACTGCCATAAATGGTAGACTAAAGGTATTTGACACTGCTAGCAAAGTAAAGGCCATATCTAGTTCTGTTAACACATTATAGAGGAGAGATGAGAAGAGCTACTTGAGAGGTGGCTCTATAATGACCCCAACACAAAAGCAATAATTATATTTTCCTTTCTTGCTCTGGCATTATCTGCTTGGTTTTAAACAAGCAGATAATGACCGAAAAAGCACTGTCCCAAAGCAATTTTCACCAAATGCTACTCAGATTTTTGTAGCTCTCTTTTTGAGGAGTTGAGACAGACCTAGTGATTCAAGAAGCAAAATGCCACTTTATCCAGGTTGATTTCAGAAACGTTGTATAATTATGGAGCCAGATAGCTGCCAAAAGGTTGAACGTACGTATCGTTAGGATCATAAGAAAATCCATATACGTAAATTGTAAGGATCGTAAGAAAAGGCATGCGTGAAACATGAAACACAAATGTGAAATTTCATCTGTGAACATACAAACACCATGTTACGATTACGGACTAACATTTTAGGCTTGAACAAATCTTATGTTGCAATTCTGATGTACAATAATACCTTTCAGAGTTTTGGCAGTTTCATCTCACCAACAAAAAAAACATACACAAACGCCTGTAAGGAGTTCTACGCGAACAAGCATAACACAGTATTAAAAAATCGGAAACCGGAAAGAGGTATCCTGCACGTTTTCAAGTTAAAAGTCTCCATTCTCTATTACTCCTCAGTTGAATTTACTTCCAATTTAGGTAGTTAATGTAATGGATTTGTTTCCCAGCGCAAGTCTAGATAGCTCTAGCTGTATTATGCCTACAACAGTGAAGTTTCAGTCCGCTAGGTGTATCTCTACAGCATGGGCATATCTCTGGGTGACGTGGACATCCCCGTGCATGCACCTTATCAAAATATGACTAATTCAATATTGCACCATCCCATGCTCTGGGCTCTGTCTGCAATCATATGTAGTATATACCAGGAATAATGAAACATGGAATAATAATAGATGTTTGGTGAATCTATGAATCATGCATGACCACTGGAGTCTTTGCCACTCGTATTTATTTCATCACTCAAAATCTTGCCAAATCATATTCTGTAGGAGGGGTTAATATACATTTAAAATAATTTGACATGATTTATATGAATCAGATCATGAACATATGGACTTTGAAATGAACAAGGGGGAGATTAAATGTAGGCTAAGTCTTGCATAAGCGTATTCCCACACTTTACAATAACTCTGTTGCAGTGGTCTTAAATAGTTTCTGTATAGGCTATTCCCTCCATTGCGACACTGCTGCCTAGTTGAAGAGCTTGTGATCTCCATGCAGCACCACAGCACCATGCGCCTTCCGAAAAGCACCCCTCAGCCTCAGAAGATGCCCTTCTGGAGGCATGCAGCCATAGAGTCATTATACCCTAATGTAGACCTATTTGCCTACTAGCCAAATAAAGTGCAGAGCATGCATGATGCATGCAACTCATCATTCCAACATATTTGAACATTTAATTCATCCTTCATTCAGTTCAGTCAGTCAGTATGTCATCCATTCTGTCATTTGTCTGAGTTGCAATAGGAACTAAATCAAAGAGAATAGAAGAGTCTTATCCATTTGTTTATTGAAATCCATGTGTGTATTCAAAATTATCTAAATTCTCCAAAGTTCTTTAGCCTATCACTTTAATAATTCAATGTTTCATTTACATTTTTAGTCATTTAGCAGACGCTCTTATCCAGAGCGACTTACAGTTAGTGAATACATATATTTTTTTATACTGGCCCCCCGTGGGAATCAAACCCACAACCCTGGCATTGCAAACGCCATGCTCTATCAACTGAGCTACATCCCTGCCGGCCATTCCCTCCCCTACCCTGGACGACGCTGGGCCAATTGTGCGCCGCCCATGAGTCTCCCGGTCGCGGCCGGCTGCGACAGAGCCTGGATTCGAACCAGGATCTCTAGTGGCACAGTTAGCACTGCGATGCAGTGCCTTAGACCACTGCGCCACTCAGGAGCTTTAGACCTATCCCCCCAAAAAACAGGCCTTCAACTTGTAGGCATTGTAATTTAGGCTATCATTTTGAGTACTGGTGTCTTGCGGAATAATTTTAAAACTCTATTTGAGTTTTATATCTGTTTTTATTATAGGCCTCCCCTTAAAAAGAGACCCTAGCTCACAGGCCTCTAAATATAGCCATTAAATACATTTTCAACAAATTAGTTGAAGAAGCACATGCAGTGGCTGATAGGGAAAACAGATCTGGTAATAAAAATAGGCTATAGAAAGTCTTGACCATTTGGGACCCCTTGGCTATTTCTCTCAGGACAGGTTATAGCCAAGACCTAATCAATATTTTGTTTTGTCTGATTTATTGATATGGATATAGCCTTTGCGTGATGGGGTTGTGCAACTCAAATGGCTATAACAAGCCTACATACAGTGGAATTCGCAAATACAACAGTCAAAATGCCTAATATAAGGCCTACAGTCCGTGCTCCCAAATACTGGAGAAAGTGTGATTCATTAGGTTACATGATCACCACAGCAGCCCCAAGCGGCTATAAAAATAATTTATGCAATTATATGGCCATTAAATAACACACAACAGCATGGCATATTTAGATAATGGAATAAGCCTACATTTACATTTACATTTTATTTACTTTCTATTTTGCAGCTCAGGCAGTTATTCTAGACAAGGCTCTTCTGTGTCTTTATAGTATCATTCTCACACAAGTCATTTGCTGAAGGCCGAAGCCTATACTACGCCATCTACTGGTATAACGTTGTTATTGAATACCATTCTAAAACAAGCTCTAGACATTTATTTTGGAAATGAAACCGGAAGCCGCAAAACAACTCTAACGTCTGGGCTAGAGTTGCTTGATTGACTAGCTAACTCCAACTAGCTACATTCGGTTCATGATGCCACATTCCTGACAAAAGTTTGTACGTATAAAACAGATCTGTAACCGAGTAAAGGGAGACATAAAGTAATATTAATTGAACGTGCAAATATTCATTCATAGTTGTAACATAGGGTTTGTACGTTTACAGATCTAATTTAACGGTTACATTTCATGTTTCACGCATGGCTTTTCTTACGATCCTATCAATTTACGTATGGATTTTCATACGATCCTAACGATACGTACGTTCAACCTTTTGACAGCTATCTGGCTCCATATTTAATGCACGCATGAATGCATACCAATATTGCCTGCAAAACACCCGTCATGGTTCTTGTTACATACACTGTCCGCGAGGTGTCGCTTCCGAGCAGTATTCCTGCGATGACACATCCAGAGAAAAACATTGGAATCATTCTGTGTGATGCTGATGACAGAAAACACAAGAAGGATACAGGCTATATTTGCGAAGAAAACTGAATGCACAGCTTTCAAAGTGTCCAACATCAATCATATACGGATGAAATCCGAATAAGTCGTGTTGTTTGGAGGTCGACAATGGGGTAAGTATTCCTGTCTAGGAATGTTAGCAAGCAGGCGAGCTAGCTAGCTAAGCTAACGACTGTTTTGCTAGCAAGCTGGCTATTAATATTTACATTGATTTTAGTTTTCGTAGCTAACATTGTTGATACCATTGCAGTGTATAGTTGCTGGCTGCCTGTCTCATGCAAGTCTTCCAATGTTTTAAAAGTCTGACCCTTCGTGCGTGTCACCCTTTCGTTTTGTAGGTAACGTTGGCTAACTAGCTAATTGAGATGCTATTAAATTACTAGCTAGAGGGGTTATGTCATAAACCCTCGGAAGTTCCTGAATGGGGTGATATGGCAGCCATGTTGGTCAGGGAGAAATCCAAACCTGTCTAAATGGAATAGATATATATTTATTTAACTAGGCAAGAATAAACGGCAGTAGAGGAATACTTCTGATTTTAGTTATGCAGGAAAATAAAAGTAAGGCATGTGTTTAATAGAATTGTCAACCTAAAATATTGTCATATAATTATATGGGTTTTATACACATTTTCTGTATAAATAGCAGAGTTGTGGACTTGCGTCACATGACTTGGACTCAAGTCTGACTCAAGTCACACATTTGATGACTTGAGACTCGACTTGATAGAAAATAAAGTAACTTGAGACTTGACTTGGAGCCTCAAGACTCGGGAGTCGACTTTCCCCTGAGATTGATGTCCAGGTTTTGTCACTCATTTTGTGGCACAGAGTATACGTGGATTGATTACTATACACGTAGCCAGAGATGGTAGCCGCAGCATCGCCCTTGCAAAAAACCTGCAACAGATTGGCTAGTGAAACGCACACTCGCCACTCTGATTGGACCAGCAAACTGTCATTCAACACAGGTCGGGTGAGCTAGCGAAGAGATTGCTGATTTGTGACAACTATAAGATTGAGTGCAGCGCAAACGTCAAATTGTAGGAAGAGATGATTGCCATAATAAATACATATGCAGCTCCAAAAATTGTTTGGTGAACAAGAATATTAACTGTTTACTTTGTAAGCTCACCAGCAATGGGGCAACAATTACTAGCATAGGTCTACTGGTCTTCTGGTATGTAACAATTGCTTGAAATTGTTAATTTACTTATGAAGTTTGCATTTTGAATTTGTTGTTAAAATGAATTATTACTGTGGCGAAGACGCACCGACATGCTGACACACAGCTCGCGTTACTTCTTGAGCTTGGCAAAATAAATGTACACATACATGTTATTCAATCATTGCATCTAAACTGCTCGTGCGCGTCAACAAGCGTCTGCGTAGCCAGGCGCTAAAATAGAATTTGGTTCTATTTGTGACACTTGATGCGCTGCAAGTCCCGCCTCTCCCATCTCCTCATTGGTTTTTAGGAACGCATACCCACGTGGGTGATTGAAAGATGAACTGAGGTCCACACTCCAGTCCAGTTGGTGGTGGTAATGCACCTTAAAGTTGGTTGCCAACCGCCATATAAAGTCAGAAGAAGAAGCCTGAAGGAGGAAAGATTACTAGAAACTAACTCGGTTTACCCTTTTATCTGTGGATGAATTGTCGGAGTAGAGGACCTTCTGCATTTCAGGTAAAATAACAACCCAATGTTTATATCCCAGGACAAATGAGCTAGCAACAGCAAGCTAGCTAGCTAAATTGCCATACATGTTTAATGGTTTTCGACCTGTCCCGAAGTTAATATAGTTGGTTCAGAGTTCGTTTTGATAGTTCAACCTGCATGTCCTGATCGCGTTTGGTGTGGATGGACAAAATCAACATGCGCGTGCGGTCTGGTCAGCATGTCACAGGGGGAGGCTGTACAGTCTTGCCCTTTACTTGTGTCCATTCAGATAGGACCGGTTAAGCATGATACAGAGGCTATTTGTTTTGGGCTATTGCCGGTGTATATTTGGTAAATCTACTTGTATATTTTGTATGATATGGTGCTTTCACCATTGGATCACCAAGACCTGTAAATAAGTCTACACTCTGAGCACGTCAAACTGCCTTGCCTTCTGCTGATTTCATGCCCTTACGACTTCTACAAGGTCCCTGTTTTACAATTACATAGTCTAATCAAAATGTGTTGTAGACAAAATAATGAAAAGGGCTGTCTGGTAATGAACTGTCCTCAATATATAGACAAAGATTTGTAGTTGAACAAGGCGTTGTATGTATAGATTTTATTTTTTTACTTGAATGGACTTTACTTTCTCTTAGAATGCACGACTTGGACTTGACTTGAGGCTTGACCCGTTCTACTTGGGACTCGACTTGAGACTCGGACCTTGTGACTTGACACTTGCTTGTGACTCGAATAATAGTGACTTGGTCCCACCTCTGACAAATAGGCTCTAAAATGCATGTAAAAAAAAAAAAAAGTGTTTGAGGATATGTTTAGGCTATAAACAAGTCAAAGCAAAAACAGTGACAACCCCCTCAACTAGTGCTTTTAATGGGAGTCTTGCTTGTTTTCAGACTGTGTAGTGGCTCATCTGAGCTGATCATGCAGCTCTGATGACTGCTACGGTTATGTGTCTATGATAATGCATACTAGATGTGTCAATATCTGATCCCTACAAGACATCATAACATGGCAGATCAACCATGCCGGAGTAGCAAAATAACCACTCTGTCCTTGAGGGAGTGTCAAGTGAGACTGAGTTTGACCCCCCCCCCCCCCCCCCTCTCTCTTTCTCATGAGGCTTGGCTTGGTGGTAGGTAGCCTAGACCATGTGTCTCTCATCCTTCTGGTTCACGACTGTTTGCCCATGTGTTGTGTGTCTTCCACAGATGTAGCTGGTGAGATGGAATATCATGAGAGACCTGCTTCTTTTCGCCAAGCCCGCCTCAACCCCTTTGATCGGGGGGAGGAGGAGGACGGCCCCCCAGGGGGTAAAACCCCCCCTCGAGATGGTGAGTGTGACTGGCGGGTTGGGTAGTGGCCTAGTTCATTGATGGGTCACAGTATACATGTGTAATAGAACGTGAAATGTATTAACACCAGTGCTGAATGTGATTGCCATGTGATGAGAAGAGATTGCAGAGGCAGATTCTGTGTGTTTTACTCATCTCAGCAAAGGCATGGAGAATGGATAGGCCGACAACCTAATGACACTGCAGCAGTCTCTTATTGCGTATGAGTATGAAGATGGAGTAGTGCAGTAGCCTGGGGTGAAGTCAGTTCATGTTGTCTGTGCAGCCAGGCTGCATCTGCAAGATTAGAGCTGCATCCTATACCAGAGCAAGCTTTGTCTGCAGAACTATAGTCTGCAAGAGATGCAACAATCTATACATTTTGAAATGATGTGACTGACTGTACAGCTGGACAACAGCATAGACTGAAAGAGGAAGGCTGCTGTTTTTTCCATATCTCTGTTTCTTACTATCTGATTTAGTGCCACTCTTGCAACAGCCCTAACCATTATGAGCTAATCAACAACATCAACTGACCCTGGATCTGTAGCCTAAAGTAATGAGAGGAACTGAGACAGGATCATTAGGTGGTGCTGTGGTTCAGAACGGTTTCTGTAATCGTATGCCTACACTTAGCTCAGTTCACTAGAACACTGTCTAGGCTGCAGCTGCATTTGTCTGCCTCTTCATCTCTCTCTGGCAGCTAGCAACTCAGGATATCCTGTCTCTCACTACCATGATGTCATCTGAGGTGTATGCAGGTACAAACAATATGCAGGCCTAGATAGTGAGATTGGCTATGGGTTTACTTGATACAGGCTAACTTGAGACTGCGCCCTGCTGAATGTTGTTTATGTTTGTAATGAGATGTTCTGGCTTTAGGCTTATCAGTTGTTAGACACCCAAAATGCTTCTTGCTGATCGTAAACATCTGTTTGTGATCCAGGCTAACTGCTGATGTAATAGCATATGAGATGTAGCATCTCTGTATTTTCGTAATGTTTTTTTTTATGATGATAGGAGGGGAAACTTGTCCCTCAGGATCTTTAGGTCTAATTGATCTGCTTCTTACTGTGTTGAGGCGTCTGTTCCAGCCAAAAGTAAAAGCTTTGGGAAGCAGCCTTTTATCAGGGAGCGTTCTTTGGAGATGTAGAAGCTTAGAGCTTCAAATAGTTTAGCCCTAAGCCAATATCTGGCACTCTGTACCCTGGCACAAAACCACACAAAATGGCTTAAAGCCTCTCTCTGGTTCCTCTAAGGCTTTAAATATTTGATCAGTTTACATGCCCCCAGGCCTATCAGCACTCCCTTTGATTTAATGGCTGAAGTGCTGAACTGTGTATGCTCTGGTGCTGGAGTTGAGAGCCGAGCTAAACCAAGGATAACTTTTTGTATCAGATTGTCAGATTGCTTTGATTTGTGTGATTAGTCTCATAATACAGCAACCCACATTTGAGTTGGTGTCAGAGAATAAGGCTTCTATCTGTCATTACTTATCTTTGTACTATAATTTTCAAGTTCTTTGTTGTCAAGCCCAAGTAGTTTTATGAAGAAGAATAAGATTATATCAGATTATTACAGATCATGGATGAAAGCCTTTGTTAAATCCAATAGGTGAGGTGTAAATTGTGGGACCGTAAGCTGATGTCTGGCCCATATCCATAACCTCATCCGTACAGTGGGACTGTTAGGTTAATCATTTCTGCCTGTTCATCTGGAGGCTGTAAAGCCTAAGTCTATTACCTAGCAACCTTTAGCACTTCAAAGGCAGTAGCCCTTTCCTGTTTCCTTCTGGATTTAAACAGAGCACATATTTGGATAAAAACAGTATGTTGTGACTCCTTTATCTGCCCTGAGGGTGAAACTCATTTTAGACAAATGTGTGTTCTGTAAAAGGTTGGTGTGTGTGTGTGTTTAGTCATGTGTGAGGTTTAAGTGGGCGTGTGAGCTTTACTGAGTGTGTATAGGCCTGTGTGTGTGAGAGAGGGAGAACAATGCTTACAGTACTTCTTGTCCGTCTTTCCTCAGAGATGAGACCTGAGCTCTTCTCCTCTGAGAGCAGAAGCCAGAGTTTGGACCGAGCCATGGACCTGGGGTTGGCAGAGGACCACTTCTCTCGACCTGTCGTAAGGACAATCCTTATACGGCCATTTTGGATGTTGGTGAACCACTGACCAGAGTCGGTGTGGTTGTATGAAAAGTAATTCTTAGTGAAAACACGACTGTGATGGATACACTTGTCTGTCTATGTGCAGTTTAAATGGCAATCAATAGGTGCTAATGTAAGATTTGGTGCCTGTGTCTGTCCGTGCATGTGTTTTTACTGTATGTCCCTGTGCAGGGCTCATTTGTAGCATCGGACATTGAGCAGCTGAAGATGGCCATAGAGGAGTGTAAGAGACTAATACTGGAGCTGCCTGAGCACTCAGAGAGACAGAAGGACACTGTGGTCAAACTCATCCACCTACGCCTCAAACTACAGGAGCTCAAGGTAAGACCAGGGGGGAGGGGAAGAGGGGAGGCTGGAGGGAAGTATTGACCTACCCAGGGGCCATGAGTGAAGGGGGTAAGGAATTGGTCATTGGAGGTAAATGGCAATAAGGTAATCGTATCTATGTAGAATAGAGTCAACCAACTAAATACCTGTTTTCAGAGCACTTATTTGTGAACATGAACTGTGTATGCATGAAAGCCATTCACAAATCATTCACTACCCCAGGAAATGTCAATACAATATTACTGTGCCTTCAGAAAGTATTCACACCCCTTTACTTTTTACACATTTTGTTGTTTTACAGTCTGAATTAAACATTTATTAAATTAAGATTTTGTGTCACTGGCCTACACACAATACTCCATAATGTGAAAGTGGAATTATGTTTTTATTAATTTTTACAAATTAATAAAAAATGAAAAGCTGAAATGTCTTGGGTCAGTAAGTATTCAACCCCTTTGTTATGGCAAGCCTAAATAAGTTCAGGAGTAAACATTTGCTTAACAAGTCTCATAATAAGATGCATGAGCATGATGAAGTTATTAATTACACTTTGGATGGTGTGACAATACACTCAGTCACTACAATGATACAGGCGTCCTTCCTAACTCAGTTGCCGGAGAGGAAGGAAACCGCTCAGGAATTTCACCATGAGGCCAATGGTGACTTTAAAACAGTTACAGAGTTTAATGGCTGTGATGGGAGTAAACTGAAGATGGATCAACAACATTGTAGTTACTCCACAATACTAACTTAAATGACAGAGTGAAAAGAATGACGCCTGTACAAAATAAAATATATTCCAAAACATGCATCCTGTTTGCAATAAGGCACTAAAGTAAGACTGCAAAAAATGTATACTTATGTAGATTTTTCATTTTCAATACATTTGAAAATATTTCTAAAAACATGTTTTCACTTTGTCATTATGGGGTATTTAATCCATTTTTAATTCAAGCTGTAACAACAAAATGTGGAATAAGTTAAGGGGTATGAATACTTTCTGAAGGCACTGTACTTCTTGTTTTGGTCTTCGTGTCCATGTTTCCTCATTTTATGGCAGTCTCTCACTGTGGTTGTGTCACGTCTAACTTAAAAAAGAACATGTGAAACCACCCTTTTAGCTCATGCAGTCTCTGGATTCTGCTGGGATTGCCTGAATTGCTTTCAACATATATGGGTTGTTTTGGTGTCATTCACACATTGGGAGAATGAGTGGGTTGAAAGTGCTGCAGTGAACTCGTCCAGTTGATTAATAACAGATACTGTAGTGTAGTTCTCTGACACAATGCTGTGCTCTTGTGCTGCATTCTGATTGGCTCTGCTCCTTGTCACTCAACAGGACCCTGAGGAGGATGAGCCAAACCTGAGGGTGCTATTGGAGCATCGTTTCTCCAAGGAGAAGAGTAAGAGTGTGAAACAGACGTGTGACAAGTGCAGCACTATCATCTGGGGCCTCATCCAGACCTGGTACACCTGCACAGGTAAGAGTGCATTAAAACTAAGGCCAAATGTTCTCAGTGGTAAAACCTAATGGACACTGAACGGTTACAGCTGTATGGCTGAACTTGGGTAAACATATGAATGAGAGAGCATTGCTAAGCAACCAAAACTGAATAGCGTTCAGTTGCTAGGCAACACTGCCCTCCTGTGGCCTTCTATTGGTTGACGTTGGCCCTGAAGGATGAATTGAGTAGGAGAGAAAAGTGGAATGAATTGGTGTAAAGTATGGCCAACTTTCTCTAAAGAATCTTAAGTCACATATTGAATTTTAAAAGGGTAGTTAGCTGTTGACTGTCTCTGTTCCCCTGTCCCTCTCGCAGGTTGTTACTACCGTTGCCATAGCAAGTGCTTGAACCTCATCAACAAGCCCTGTGTGAGGTCAAAGGTCAGCCACCAGTCGGCGTACGAGCTCAGCATCTGCCCAGAGATCGGGCTGGACCGGCAGGACTACCGCTGTGCCGAGTGCCGCACGCCTGTGTCACTAAGTGAGTGTTCAGCTTTTAATATACCGACTTGATAGCCAATTAGCAGTCAGCACAAATTGAAATCTATATATATATATATAGTTGGGTTTTTTTCACCTTTATTTAACCAGGTAAGCCAGTTGAGAACAAGTTCTCATTTACAACTGCGACCTGGCCAAGATAAAGCAAAGCAGTGCGATAAAAACAACAACAACACAGAGTTACATATGGGGTAAAACAAAACGTACAGTCAATAACACAATAGAAAATAGAAAATCTATATACAGTGTGTGCAAATGTAGTAAGTTATGGAGGTAAGGCAATAAATAGGCCATAGTGCAAAATAATTACAATTTAGTATTAACACTGGAGTGATAGATGTGCAGAAGATGATGTGCAAATAGAGATACTGGGGTGCAAATTAGCAAAATAAATAACAATATGGGATGAGGTAGTTGGGTGGGCTAATTTCAGATGGGCTGTGTACAGGTGCAGTGATCGGTAAGGTGCTCTGACAACTGATGCTTAAAGTTAGTGAGGGAGATAAGAGTCTCCAGCTTCAGAGATTTTTGCAGTTCGTTCCAGTCATTGGCAGCAGAGAACTGGAAGGAATGGCGGCCAAAGGAGGTGTTGGCTTTGGGGATGACCAGTGAGATATACCTGCTGGAGCGCATACTACGGGTGTGTGTTGCTATGGTGACCAATGAGCTAAGATAAGGCAGGGATTTGCCTAGCAGTGATTTATAGATGACCTGGAGCCAGTGGGTTTGGCGACGAATATGTAGTGAGGGCCAGCCAACAAGAGCGTACAGGTCACAATGGTGGGTAGTATATGGGGCTTTGGTGACAAAAACGGATGGCACTGTGATAGACTACATCCGATTTGCTGAGTAGAGTGTTGGAGGCTATTTTGTAAATGACATCGCCGAAGTCAAGGATCGGTAGGATAGTCAGTTTTACGAGGGCATGTTTGGCAGTATGAGTGAAGGAGGCTTTGTTGCGAAATAGGAAGCCGATTCTAGATTTAACTTTGGATTGGAGATGCTTAATGTGAGTATGGAAGGAGAGTTTACGGTCTAACCAGACACCTAGGTATTTGTAGTTGTCCATATATTCTAAGTCAGACCCGCCGAGAGTAGAGATTTTAGTCGGGCGGGCGGGTGCAAGCAGCGTTCGATTGAAGAGCATGCATTTAGTTTTACTAGCGTTTTAAGAGCAGTTGGAGGCTACGGAAGGAGTGCTTGGGTCATGTTCAGTTTGAACATTTTAGTCATTTAGCAGACGCTCTTATCCAGAGCGACTTACAGTTAGTGAGTGCATACATTTTTCATACTGGCCCCCCGTGGGAATCGAACCCACAACCCTGGCGTTGCAAGCGCCATGCTCTACCAACTGAGCTACAAGGAGGCCACTGATGTATGTATTGGCATTGAAGCTCATTTGGAGGTTTGTTAACACAGTGTCCAATGAAGGGGCCAGATGTATACAAAATGGTGTCGTCTGCGTAGAGGTGGATCTGAGAGTCACCAGCAGCAAGAACGACATCATTGATATACACAGAGAATAGAGTCGGCCCGAGAATTGAACCCTGCGGCACCCCCATAGAGACTGCCAGAGGTCCAGACAACAGGCCCTCCGATTTGACACATTGAACTCTATCTGAGAAGTAGTTGGTGAACCAAGCGAGGCAGTCATTTGAGAACTAAGGCTATTTAGTCTGCCAATAAGAATGCGGTGATTGACAGAGTCGAAAGCCTTGGCCAGGTCGATGAAGACGGCTACACAGTACTGTATTTTATCGATCGGGGTTATAATATCATTTAGGACCTTGAGCGTGGCTGAGGTACAACCATGACCAGCTCGGAGGGTAGGGGGGGGCATGGGCAAGTTGCAGAGCTGGTGGCCGGGGTAGGGGTAGCCAGGTGGAAAGCATGGCCAGCCGAAGCAAAATGCCCAGCCGGGCATGATGTCTATGGACCATTGTTGTATTAATAACACAATCACAGTTATAAAAGCAGTAAGTGTCCTTGAATGGCTAACCTCTGGGTCAATGGCCTGTAAAAGGCTGTGTGGACATTCTTCTCCTCTCACAGACTAATGTGACTAAACCTACTATACAAGATAAACCTGGAGCCCAATAACTGTTAGTGTTCCTCTGTGGGGATCTAAAGAGATTTAGCTAGAGCACTTAGTCATTCTCATTCACTCTCTATGCTAATAGAACAGATGGTACTTAACTCAGCCTGCTGATCTAATGCACTCACATCAAGCTTGGAGAGTTAAATCAGCTTTGATCGTGTAATGTGATAATTAAAAGTTACCGCAATCTACTTACTTGCCAGGATTTTCCTCCCTGGGAGATGTGTTGAATATTCATCAAAAGCTATGCTGAGTTGTATCTCATTAAGAGTTTAATCATGTTGTGGTTAAGAAGATATTTGTTCTATAATGTGTTGTGTGTCAGTGTTAGTTGCATGATCAGTGAGTTGTGTGTGACACTGTGAGAGTTGTCTCTGAGACCGTTACATCAGTGAGAGTTGTGTGGGGTGGTGTTATAATCGCTCACGGAGCCCCATGCTGCGCTGTGTTGTGTTGTCCGGTAGGGGGCTTGCCCAGCGAGGCCAGGCAGTGTGACTACACGGGCCAATACTACTGCAGTACCTGCCACTGGAATGACACCGCTGTCATCCCTGCACGCGTCATCCACAACTGGGAGTTTGAGCCACGCAAGGTACCAAAGAGAGAGAGAGATGCTAATAGCACACTGTTTTTCCTTATCAATATAGATTTTTTTTACACAACCAGGAACTTCAACAAACTCTACATTATATTACATGATGAGCAGCTGGTAAGAGAATGCACCGCTGTTTCCTTTGGTGACCATGTAATGCCTATTTGCACTCTGTGCAGTCCTATCTCTAACAGTGTGTCCCCTGCTCTCTGGTCAGGTATGTCGTTCCTCCATGCGTTACCTGGCCCTGATGATACCCCGGCCTGTACTGAAACTGAGGGAGATCAACCCACTGCTCTTCAACTTTGTGGAGGAACTAGTGGAGATCAGGGTGGGTGACATATCAGCAACAGGGACTCTGCATGAATAGAGTGTACTGAATGTTTGACATAAATTCATTCAAATGTTTTTGTCTTTTTGTACAGTTTTGGGGTTTGTCTTGCCCTCCATTTCCACTCCATCTAAACTGGGATTAAGTCTGGTTTTGCTATAGAACTTATTTTGGGAGCTCTACCTTCTCTGTATTACCAAACAGTAGACCAGGCTTTTGTTTTCAGGAGATTCTCACCAGTCAGCAGTTCTATTTGTGCCAGTGTGTTTTGTGGTGAGGGATTAGATTACTGAGGGAGATAGACAGCTGTTTCTGTCAGTGGGGAGATTGTAGGGCCAGAGAAGAAAAACACTTGCTAATGGTGTATCAAAAATAAAAGAAGTAGCTTCATCAGATAGTTCCATGAAATGAGAAATATGGGATGGGGGACACATTCAAAAGCGATTTCCCATAGAACATGTTGTGTCTGACATTGGCCCATGGAATCCAGGTGTGACTGACCGCTAGTATGTGAATGTGTTCCTCCCTGCAGAAGCTCCGTCAGGACATCCTACTGATGAAGCCCTACTTCATCACCTGTAAGGAGGCCATGGAGGCACGGCTACTACTGCAGGTCAGCAACATCCCCCGCAATATCAACACATCATCCCAACACCCCCACAACATCATCCCAACACCCCCACGACATCATCAACACAGCCAAAACATCACATAAACATGACACATTACAATCTCTGTATAAAGGACATTGCATTTGCGTCCAGTGCCTTGCATAATGATCTTCCAGCAGTATTGTTAAACAACCCAGAGGAACCTATTTATTCTGAGGTCATGGCTGAAAGTATGTGCTGCAACAGCGCCACCCTCTGGCCTTTTATTAATAACATACTGATCTAAGAATCAAATCAAGTTTAAATTGTCACATGCTTCTTAAACAACAGATGTAGACTAAGTGAAATGCTTACTTACGGGCCCTTCCCAACAATGCAGAATACAATAAAATAATAATAATAGAAAAAAACTAGTAACATGAGGAATAAATACACAATGAGCAATGATAGCTTGGCTATAAATACTGAACAAAGATATAAACGCAACATGTAAAGTGTTGGTCCCATGTTTCATGAGCTGAAATAAAAGATCCCAGAAATTGTCCATATACACAAAAAGCTTATTTCTCTCAAATTTTGTGCACAAATTTGTTTACATCCCTGTTAGTGAGCATTTCTCCTTTGCCAAGATAATCCATCTACCTGACAGGTGTGGCATATCAAGAAGCTGATTAAACAGCATCATCATTACACAGGTGCACCTTGTGCTGGGGACAATAAAAGGCCACTGTAAAATGTGCTGTTTTGTCACACAACACAATGCCACAGATGTCTCAAGTTTTGAGGGAGCGTGCAATTGGCATGCTGACAGCAGGAATGTCCACCAGAGCTGTTGCCAGAGAATGTAATGTTAATTTCTCTACCATAAGCCATCGTTTTAGAGAATTTGGCAGTATGTCAAACCGGCCTCACAACCGCAGACCACGTGTAACCACGCTAGCCCAGGACCTCCACCTGCGCAATCATCTAAGACCAGCCACCCGGACAGCTGATGAAACTGTGGGTTTGCAAAACTGAAGAATTTCTGCACAAACTGTCAGAAACCATCTCAGGGAAGCTCATCTGCATGCTCATCGTCTTGACCTGATTGCAGTTCGGCGTCGTAACTGACTTCAGTGGGCAAATGCCCACCTTCAATAGCCACTGGCACGCTGGAGAAGTGTGCTCTTCACAGATTCATCCCGGTTTCAACTGTACCGGACAGATGGCTGACTGTGTGTATGGCGTCGATTGGGTGAGTGGTTTGCTGGTGGCGGTGGGGTTATGGTATGGGAAGGCATAAGCTACGGACAACGAACACAATTGCATTTTATCTATGGCAATTTGAATGCACAGAGATACTGTGACGAGAGCCTGACGCCCATTGTCGTGCCATTCATCCACCACCATCACCTCATGTTTCAGCATGATAATGCACGCCTCCATGTTGCAAGGATCTGTACACAATTCCTGGAAGCTGAAAATGTTCCAGTTCTTCCATGGCCTGCATACTCAACAGACATGTCACCCATTGAGGATGTTTGGGATGCTCTGGATCGATGTGTACGACAGCGTGTTCCAGTTCCACCAATATCCAGCGTTTTTGCACAGCCATTGACTGATTTCCTTATGAACTGAAACTCAGTAAAACATTTGAAATTGTTGCATTTTGCGTTTACATTTTTGTTCAGTATACATGGGGTACCAGTACCGAGTCGATGTTCAAGGGTACGAGGAAATGGAAGTAGATATGTACATATAGGTAGGGCTAATGGTCTTGGTAATGCGAGGCCATATATAAATGTCAAGATATGTGAATGAATGGGTGACCTCGATGTTGCACAGCTACTGTACATTCTGACATGCATTGTATGTAGAGTTGTGAGCAGTTATGGTATATGATACATACAGCACTAGAGGGGATTATTCTAGTTCATATGCAAATGTTTTTAAAAAAGGGGGTTAGAAAATATTGTCCCAAGTAAGGGTTTGTTTTAACAGTGAAAGGGACTCAAATTTCAGGCAATGCTTTTAGTTATTACATTCTATTAATTAACATTTGGTTACAGTCAGTTAACCTAATTTAATGGATATGGAAATGTATATATGAATCTCTCTTCCCCTCTTAGCTCCATGATCGCCAGCACTTTGTGGAGAACAATGACATGTACTCGCTGCAGGATTTGATTGACATCTCCAGTGGCAGACTCAGCTGCTCTCTCACAGAGATCCACACTACCTTTGCCAAGCACATCAAACTGGACTGTGACGTGAGTTTTATATACGGGACTTGTCTAAACGGTCTCTTGGACAATATGCCCAATGGTTAGCTAATGTAGTTCGTAATACATTTACATTTACATTTTAGTCATTTAGCAGACGCTCTTATCCAGAGCGACTTACAGGAGCAATTAGGGTTAAGTGCCTTGCTCAAGGGCACATTTACGTCATTTAGCAGACGCTCTTATCCAGAGCGACTTACAAATTGGTGCATTCACCCTATAGCCAGTGGGATAACCACTTTACACTTCTTTTTTATTTTTATTTTGGGGTGGGGGGGGGGGGTAGAAGGATTACTTTATCCTATCCCAGGTATTCCTTAAAGAGGTGGGGTTTCAAATGTCTCCGGAAGGTGGTGAGTGACTCCGCTGTCCTGGCGTCGTGAGGGAGCTTGTTCCACCATTGGGGTGCCAGAGCAGCGAACAGTTTTGACTGGGCTGAGCGGGAACTATGCTTCCGCAGAGGAAGGGGAGCCAGCAGGCCAGAGGTGGATGAACGCAATGCCCTCGTTTGGGTGTAGGGACTGATCAGAGCCCGAAGGTACGGAGGTGCCGTTCCCCTCACTGCTCCATAGGCAAGCACCATGGTCTTGTAACGGATGTGAGCTTCAACTGGAAGCCAGTGGAGTGTGCGGAGGAGGGGGGTGACGTGAGAGAACTTGGGAAGGTTGAACACCAGACGGGCTGCGGCATTCTGGATGAGTTGTAGGGGTTTAATGGCACAGGCAGGGAGGCCAGCCAACAGCGAGTTGCAGTAATCCAGACGGGAGATGACAAGTGCCTGGATTAGGACCTGTGCCGCTTCCTGTGTAAGGCAGGGTCGTACTCTCCGAATGTTGTAGAGCATGAACCTGCAGGATCGGGTCACCGCCTTGATGTTAGCGGAGAACGACAGGGTGTTGTCCAGGGTCACGCCAAGGCTCTTCGCACTCTGGGAGGAGGACACAACGGAGTTGTCAACCGTGATGGCGAGATCATGGAACGGGCAGTCCTTCCCCGGGAGGAAGAGCAGCTCCGTCTTGCCAGGGTTCAGCTTGAGGTGGTGATCCGTCATCCATACTGATATGTCTGCCAGACATGCAGAGATGCGATTCGCCACCTGGTTATCAGAAGGGGGAAAGGAGAAGATTAGTTGTGTATCGTCAGCGTAGCAATGATAGGAGAGGCCATGTGAGGATATGACAGAGCCAAGTGACTTGGTGTATAGGGAGAATAGGAGAGGGCCTAGAACTGAGCCCTGGGGGACACCAGTGGTGAGAGCACGTGGTGCGGAGACAGCTTCTCGCCACGCCACTTGGTAGGAGCGACCGGTCAGGTAGGACGCAATCCAGGAGTGAGCCGCGCCGGAGATGCCCAGCTCGGAGAGGGTGGAGAGGAGGATCTGATGGTTCACAGTATCAAAGGCAGCAGACAGGTCTAGAAGGACAAGAGCAGAGGAGAGAGAGTTAGCTTTAGCAGTGCGGAGAGCCTCCGTGACACAGAGAAGAGCAGTCTCAGTTGAATGACCAGTCCTGAAACCTGACTGGTTTGGATCAAGAAGGTCATTCTGAGAGAGATAGCAAGAGAGTTGGCTAAAGACGGCACGCTCAATAGTTTTGGAAAGAAACGAAAGAAGGGATACTGGTCTGTAGTTGTTGACATCAGTGGGATCGAGTGTTGGTTTTTTGAGAAGGGGTGCAACTCTTGCTCTCTTGAAGACGGAAGGGACATGGCCAGCGGTCAAGGATGAGTTGATCAGCGAGGTGAGGTAGGGGAGAAGGTCACCGGAGATGGTCTGGAGAAGAGTGGAGGGGATGGGGTCAAGTGGGCAGGTTGTTGGGCGGCCTGCAGTCACAAGTCGCAGGATTTTATCTGGAGAGAGAGGGGAGAAAGAAGTCAAAGCATAGGGTAGGGCAGTGTGAGTAAGACCAGCAGTGTCATTAGACTTAACAAACGAGGATCGGATGTCGTCAACCTTCTTTTCAAAGTGGTTGACGAAGTCATCCACTGAGAGAGAGGAGGGGGGGGGGGGGGGGAGGATTCAGCAGGGAGGAAAATGTGGCAAAGAGCTAATAAACAATGTTACTCATCTCATCTGAGCACAAAGGTGAGGAAGAAAGGGAATCGTTCTGGGGAGAAAACCAATGAAACAGAGCAGGCAGATGTTTTACTGAATCTGTAGAGACCTGTGATACTGACCTGTGCCCTGTCTTTTGCCCTGTCTCCCTCCAGCGGTGCCAAGCCAAAGGCTTTGTGTGTGAGCTGTGTAAGGAGGGAGACATCCTGTTCCCTTTTGACAGCCACACCACAGTGTGCCACGACTGCTCTGCTGTCTTCCACAGGTCAGTCCCCTAGTCCGCTATATGCAGACACCAGAGGAGGCTGGTGGGAGGAGCTATAGGAGGACTAGTTCATGGTAATGGCTGGAATGGAATAAATGGAACGGTATCAAACACATCAAATATATGGAAACCACATCTTCGACTCTGTTGCATTTATTCCATTTCAGCCATTACAATGAGCCCGTCCTCCTATAGCTCCTCCCACCAGCCTCCCCTGGCAGACACGTTTATCAAACATATGTAGTGTTTATGTGTAAAATCAATGATTGGTTGACACTTGGCTATTTCCTGTGTGCTGTTTCTCTTTAGGGACTGTTTCTATGACAATTCCACAACTTGCCCAAAATGTGCCCGGATGACCGAGCGCAAGCACGACGAACCGCCGGATCTGAAAGACACGTAGCCCTGTCGATCCAATCCTGTCACTGTGACTGACAACCTGTGGGAGTGGCCATGGCACTTTTTCTTATGTTGCGGACCATCAAGACATTCTTCTGACACAAACATGACTAGCTTTCCCTCTTGCGCTCTCTCTGTCTTTGTTGTTTTGTGGGGATGTTTTTAAGTGTCTTTGTTCCAGTTCAGTGGACTACGGAAGATGGTAGCAGGATATTAGAGTTTTATATGATACGGTGATGAAGTGTGATACTCTGAGACTGGCTGCATTGTATAACCCACAGAAACACACTCTGAGCACTAAGCCAATGTTGTACAGTATGTGTGTGACTATGTGTTACTGTGTGTGAGAGTACTGTATAGGCATCATGTTGCAGGCATGAATTGTAATGCGAGTCACATAACGGTCTTTACCTCTTAACAATCTAATATATTTAACTACCCTGAAGTAGGTGTTAAATTCCAAATTCTTCTTAACAAATCAATGTAACAAAACTGCTATTCACCTCCAGGCCTTAACTGACATCGATAACAAGAGCCAGTTATTTTTAGTGAGGTTATGACATAGCTCTTCAAAACGACCTCCTTATGAGCATGAGGTATGTCACCCCCCTGTTGTGAAACGAGGCGTTACGTGATGGACAATGACACTAAAATGGGTTTTTATTGTTTATTTGTTTGAACATAAAATTATCTGCCTGAAACACTTGAGGAGAGAACATGTGGTTTGTATGTTATGTCCTAGGGAGCTTTTAATCCAGTACCTTTTTACAGTATAATTATTGGGCAGTCATGTAATGTCAAGCATGTCAAGGGTAAAGTGAAGGAGAGCTCATTATGATGCACTGATTAACCATATCTTAAGTTGACATAGTGTGTGCTGAAATGTTTGGATTTATAATTGAACACTGTACATTTACCCATTGATCAAGTAATCTATTTACAGTATTTTTGTTTTTTTGCAGCCCGCCTCAAAGTATAGCACATTATTTTCAGAGATGAGAAAGCTGGCGAATGATACCTCGGGACACATGAGCATGTAAATGTTGATGTTGACAAAAAATTATTTGTTTTAAAATAATGAATGTTTGGCTGTGTTATGTTTTTCTCTACATAATGATCTTGATAACATGCAAATGTAATGTTCCATGTGTTAGTGAAAATCCAGATATAGACATGAATTGTAAGATCATGTGAAGTTAAGCATGAATAATGTATTAATAAATTCTATGTTGTGAATAATGTATTAATAAATTCTATGTTGTGAAGAGTGTTTTATAAGCTAACACTGTGGCAGCCTTTGCCAATGTAGCCCTCGGCTCCAGGCCGGTGACAGAGGCAACTGAATGTTGTTTTGAACAGTGTAGCAACAGTAAACTGTATTTTGAAAAAATGGGAACAGGTGAGAGGGATTGTTTCTGTCTGATAAAAAAAAAAAAAAGATAATCGTGGAAAATGTGACCAGTGAATGAGGGGATTAAATTATATGGCCCGGTTTACCCCGTTGCGAGGAGTTTTTGGTGAGCATTCGTTTTGGAACCGGGCTGCCTCCCGGGCGTGAGGCAGGTGCCCCCACCTCAGTGGTTCAAACCCACGGTGAATTCTGCTCCAAAGAAAAGTGATGTAGCCTAGGCTAGATCAAGCACGTGGAGTAAAGAGTAGGATTCGGTATTTTCACATGTATAAGTGATTTATTTTTATAAAAACGTTTTATCTGCACAATGAAAACTAGTTTGAAAATTCGAACATATATTTTATGGAAAGGAGATGTATATTTCTGGACCAAGCTGCCTTGTTGACAACATGGCCGAGCGGCGCAGATTACTGTTCGGTTTAAGAGGGGCGCTCCTGCCTCACAGTTATTGCCCGTTCACGTCACGGGTCATAGTCCGGTGCACCGCGGCTCAGGTTAATAGAACTCCCTCATTTTCATAAGCTTCACTTGTTGTTGTTGTTATCGTTCCACGCATATAGACCAATCGCAAAGCAGCAGTCCGGTCCTTCGAAGGACCCGAGGAGGTCGTGGGTATGCACGAACATAAATGCAATAACAATCGAAAGACTTTAACTCGAATTCATCGAATTTTCTCATTGTACAATTCACAAAACTAATGATTGACAGCAATGATACATGTATAGATACATATTTGTAATCATGTTATTTTTTAAACATTATTTTTACGTCAGGCTTATATAAGGTTGGTGACTTGATTTTTCTCACTCGGTGTAATCGCAGCTAGTTGTAAACTGTTGAGGCTCGGGAGTCGATCCACCTCAACAACAGCGGGGATACTCTGTCTGCTCCAGCCGAAATATGGTTCGTATGATGGGGCTGCTTTCAGTGAGTGTTGGGCCCCTGCGGAACGGGGTGCAGGCTTGGGGCAGAGGCTGTGCCACCATCCCTGCAGCTTTTCGCCACAGTAACGTTAGCGCATTATCGAAGGTAGAGTGTAATTTCTTTAAATAATGCTTCGGCCGTCAACTTGCAAAATAACCATGTAATGTTCTAATACAACATTGATGACAGATTTACAATATATTTAAAAATGCATGATTAAGCCTTGTTTGTCTTTGCTTGGTGAACTCTGTCATCAATAGTTTCTTGCATAAAGGTCTCGTCCTTGTTTATGAAACTTTTTTCCCTCATTCATTTCATAACAAGGCGAGTTGCTGCGTTCTGTGGGGAAGGGGGCGTCTCAGCTGCAGCAAGTTGTGGGTCATGGCTAGAAGGTATCGCTCCAGTTTTTGTCAAACTAACGTCAGATTTGACTTTTCGTAGCAGGTTAGGATCATTGGGTTAAGGTTAGGAAAATAGCTAGGGTTAGCTAAAATAAAAAAAACTTTTTACGTAGCTAAATCTGACAAACTGGATCCGGTTGCAACGGTCTCAGAGAATTTCGTATGATTCTAGCCATGACCCAAATTGTGTGAAACATTCTAGGGCCTTTTGCCAAATCGATGGTTTTATAACCCAACATCAGTTCAATGAGTTCATCTGTTTATGAAGGACTTTAATATTATTTACTGTAATAATAATTTTGCCTGGTTGAGTTATCATGATGTGTTGTTTATTCATTGAATAGTAAAAGGCATAAAATGATGCACACCCCAAAATGTTTTGTAGAGGGGCTGCCTAAAGGAGAGTAAACTATAAAAAGAAAGTCGGTTGCTATCCCCATTAAATGTTTGGGAGCATAATTAGAATATTCAGTGAATAACATCTGAATAGTCTTCAACTGTGTATTCTTGAATATCAGTAGCTTAATGCAGATATTTTAACCCCTTTGAGTATGAGATTCAAGGTAGGCTGTGTTAATCCAATCCTGCTCTCTCCTCACAGTGTTCCGCATTAAAACAAATCAATGCCATGGGATTAAATCAATGCCCTTTCACATTGGCTCGATTGCTCAGTTCCAAACCCCCAACAGGTAAATTACTCTAACACCAGGAATATGTTGATGTTATCATCTATGCATGTAATGACCATGGCAATTACCATTGACTGTGCAATTCATTTTTGTTGTTTGATTGTGTCCTAATTCAATGTTTTAATTGCTTCAGGATTTGAGAAGTTCTTTCCAAAGAGTGAGGACACTCCTGGAGTCAACAAATCATCTGAAGAGACCAGAGGTATGACTGATGGCCTATATCCTGTGTGTCTCTACTGGCCCACTGTTCAAACACTGGGATGTCAACGATGGACAGCCAGTTGTCTGTGATTTAATTTCCTGTGGCAATTTGCTTGTTTAGATGAGAAGACCAAAGAGCCAGAATCTCAGGGCGGAGGAGAAGGGGGGCCAAATGGAGGTGGCAAGAGGGAAAGGAGAGGCGGAAGGAAGGATGAATCAGACTGGTGGACACGCTTCCAGGTCTGTTTCAAAGCCTCAGCTACCTACAGATCAGACATGTAAACAAACAAGATGTGCCTGTTTTCTCCACAACAACAGCACTCTGTCATCACTCATGTTTGATTTTCCACCCCTTAAGCTACCTGATCTGAACCAGAGACTACCTAAACACATCAGTCAGTAATGCCTTGTTTGGCAGCCTGTTATGTAATGGATGGGAGAGGAATGTAAAAAAAGTTGAGTTCCTATTTATAAAGGGCTGCTGTGTAAGATGATAAAGGGTCACCTTTTATCATACTGCTAATGGGTGTTGACAGTTGCCATGAGAGGGAGGCAGTCTGTGTCTGTGTGTGTGCGCTTGTGCGTGTGTTGATTTCCACCCTGTTTCCCCTCTCATTGTTTTCTCTGAATCTGACAGAATTATTTCCCCTGGGATGAGAAGACCATGCGCAATGTCGTGATCGGATTCGCCGGCATGGCCTCTGCGTTCCTGTATTTCTACTTCCGAGAGACAGGAAAGGAAGTCTCCTGGAAGGACTTTGTGCATAGCTACCTGGCCAGAGGACTGGTGAGAGACGGGGGATATACTAGGTTACTGTTCTTCACTAGTTACTATGTAATAACATTTTATAAGACCCATAAGTAAAGTTTTATTGCATGTGTCATTGTTTGTGTGTGAAACAGTGAGTCTGATGTGTTCTCTGTACAGGTGGAACGTCTGGAGGTAGTCAACAAACAGTATGTCAGAGTCATCCCAGTGCATGGAGTCAATACGTCAGAGGTGGTACGTACCAAATAATCACAAGGGAGACATTTGGGAGCCTTGTTTTTTTGTTGACACTATCCATAGGCCCCCTTTGGACATTTAAGACATATATAGAGAGTTTACAAGTTAGTAAGATATGCATTTAGATTTAGTATGCTTTTCTATTCTTTAGTCTGATGTGGTGATGTTCCATACTGTTTGCTTAGAACTTAACTAATAAGGAATGAGGAATGCCAACAGTTATAAGTGTGTTCACATCCCCTTGTCTCTCTGTGTGTCACAGAGCTACCTGTGGTTCAACATCGGCAGCGTGGAAACATTTGAACGCAACCTGGAGCTGGCCCAGCAGGACATGGGCCTGGACTCTACACACAGAATACCTGTGGTCTACGGAAGCGAGAGTGACGGGTGAGACATGGGAGGGATGGAGAGCTGTGGGAGCAGGAATACTTTATTTGAATGTTGTTCAGATTAGGAGCTGTGGGGTTGGAGCTCATTTGAAGGTCCTCTCTATCATACTCTCACTGACCCTGGAGATGTTGATAGAGTTATTGGCCCATTAATGCTAATCTCTCTCTCTCTCTCTCTTATTTATTTATATATATATAGTACTTTCCTGATGAGCATTCTTCCAACCCTGCTGCTGGTTGGCTTCCTGCTCTTCACCATGCGCCAGGGACCAATGGCAGGAGGCCGTGGCGGTGGGCGGGGCAACCCCTTCAGCATGAGCGAATCCAAGGCCAAGATCATGAAGGACAACATTGACGTGAGGTTTAAGGATGTGGCGGGCTGCGAAGAGGCAAAGCTGGAGATCCTAGAGTTTGTCAACTTCCTGAAGAACCCCCGGCAGTACCAGGACCTGGGGGCCAAGATCCCCAAGGTAACTCTTTCCTTAGAAGCCATACCAGCATCTGAAACACTACTCATATAACCCTGTTGTACAGGATGATGCTCACCAAGAGAAAAAATAGCAGTATGTTGAATTTCATGGCCATGTCAGGAAAACACTGTGCAGTTTAATTTGTCTATGCAGTATGATGAGCTGAGATTATAGTTAATTGGCTGTTTGTTTGCATAGACATTTCCTTTGCATCTCATTCACCGCTGCACTCTAACCTCCAAGTACTCACAAGAGTGTCCACCTATACCAGCTATGACCATGTGTTTCCCAGGGTGCAGTGTTGTCGGGTCCCCCCGGCACAGGGAAGACCCTGCTGGCCAAGGCCACAGCCGGAGAGGCCAATGTCCCCTTCATCATCGTCAACGGATCTGAGTTCCAGGAGATGTTTGTTGGCGTGGGCCCAGCCAGGGTGAGTACTACCCCAGGGGAGAGGTTAGGAAGAGGAGGGACAGTTGGATGACAGGGTGTATTTCTGTTCGCTTTTCCTCTCTTTGTCTAAATATTTGCTTTGAGGTCACGCACTTGTTTCACTCCTCTATGGGAATAAATAAATGTGTCTCTCTGAATCACTGTATTGACATCAGTTTTATACAATAAGCATGCAAAACTTTGCTAAAGTGTTGATTTGTTGTACTGTGGACCTATCCAGTAATGTAACCCATGCCTTTCCCAGTAATGTAACCCATGCCTTTTTTTTCCCAGGTGAGGGACATGTTTGCCATGGCCCGTAAGAACGCTCCCTGCATCCTGTTCATCGATGAGATAGATGCTGTGGGCAGGAAGAGAGGCAGAGGGAACTTTGGGGGACAGAGTGAACAGGAAAACACACTCAACCAGCTGTTAGTGGAGATGGATGGTAGGTCTGGTCTTACACTGTAGGTACAATATGGTGGTTAACTGAAGCAACTTTCTTTCCAGAAAAGGGAAATTATTCCCAAAGACACTCAATGACTGTGCCATGTTTAATTAACCATAGTTATCTGTGTCCTGTATATTATGTGACCCTTCCATACAATCTCAACTGTTTTTTCATCACTTCTCTATTGGGTCTGTAGGGTTCAACACAAGCACTAATGTGGTCGTCTTGGCTGGAACCAACCGACCAGATATCCTGGACCCAGCACTGATGAGACCTGGGCGCTTCGACAGACAGATTTACATAGGTACAGTCAGTCCACTCCATAAATTGCTATAAGTAAAATCTGTGTGGCCTGTAACTGTTTATTTGCCTTGAACTGTACTGTACCCATTGTCATAGATTTACATTATGTCATAGATTTACATTATGTCATAGATCTACATTCTGTCAATGATCTAAATACTGTAGTAGGTAGAGAGAGTCTAATTTTAGCAGGGCCTAATCTGTCTCTACCTGTCGGCACAGATCAACACAGCCATTGATACAGACTATCAGACAATTCATTGGCCCCTCTTTCAGAGTCCAACTCTATCAGTACCTCACATATACAGTACATTCTAGATATAAGCCACAGTATGTGGAGTAGGGTAGATGCTGCTACCTAGCCGCTGTAGTGTATACACAATGCTGTTTACTTCTACAGTATAGGCTACTTTATCAGTGTGTTCAGTACTGTGACACAAAGAGCAAAGTTTACCTGGATTAAACATAGTTTACCTGGATTACAGTCCCCTGGATTAACGTGGCATTTGCCTTTCTTTCTTTGTTCTGGCTCTGCTCTCTGACAACTATTCCTCCATCCACTCTCTGGTCAACACTGCTCACAAGCAGAATGAGTTTTTCTGCCCTGTCATTGGATTAGCAATCTTCAGCGCGTTGTATTGAGGGATTACCCAGCCTGAGCCGGCCGGCCTATCTCATGACATTAGCACGCCATGCCTGTTCAGTGTCGTCCCGCCTCTCCTGACCTGACCGCCATTACCATAGCAACGAGCTAGCCTGGTCCTGTGTGTTTAGGGAAAGGAGTTTGACCTGAACAGGAAAAACTCAGCGCTATAAATTCTAACTAGAGCCCAGAGTTTTTTGCGGTTGGGTCATGTGGTCAGGGAAAAACTCCAGGTCTATGTATGTTAGACCACTGTCCAGTCTCCATATTCTAGTACCAGACAGCCCTGGCTGAAATTACTGTGGTTAATACACAGAGGCTTTTTTTGTCACCTTTCCCTGGGTAGTGAAACCACTTCCTACAGCCCTTGCCGACATGATTAGAATTTGACATGACCCCATTTCATCAATACAATAAAAGCAATGCAAATTGTCCTCACAATTAGTCCTTGTAATCAAACCATTTTAGAAGGGAAAACTATAAGTGCACAGAGATAAAAAAACAAACATATTTGGTCACATTCTTGGCAAAAGTGCAGGTGCAAAAGCACTGACTGTGCAAAATGTTTTGCCATCATCAGCGCTATCATAACTTGCCTAATTGCCTTATCTGTGTTGATAGCAGTCTGATTTTAGCTGTGCCCAACATTGCAGTAACGTGTTATGTCAGCTATGTGGATGTACTCTTTGTGGGTGAGGTGAGATTTCTAATGGCTGGGATCCATTTTCCCCCTAGTCCAGTCCAGCTGTACAATGGTAGGCAGCTCCGGCCTGGCCTCACTGGCCTGCATTCTTCTGTCTGTCATGGAAACTAACTGCAGCGTGAGTGAGAGCTTCTATAAACTGAAAGGTTATGTAACCGGGGGACAGTAACCATTAGGGATAGGAGGCGAGGCAAGCTGCTCCCCTGGGCCATCTCACTAGGGTGTAAATATTTTCCCTCTTCCTCTCCCGCCTGGGCCAGTGGTCATCCCCATAACTCTGTTTCACTTCCTCCCTGTCAAACCTGATCCCCCTCTTTTTCCCTTTCTATCCCTACTGTTTTTCAAATTCTCTCTCTCCTTCTCTTTTCCTCTCAGGTCCACCAGACATAAAGGGCAGAGCGTCCATCTTTAAGGTCCATCTGAGGCCTCTGAAGCTGGACTCCAGGATAGACTCTGAAGCTTTGGCCAGGAAACTAGCTGCCCTCACACCTGGCTTCACTGGTGAGTGCAGGGCCAGGTGTGTTTGTCTGTATGAACGTTGACAGCTAGCTGTGTTGCGTTTTAAAGGGATAGTTTGGGATTTTGGCAATGAAGCCGTTTATCTACTTCCATAGAGTCAGATGAACTCGTGGATACCATTCTTATGTCTCTACGTCCAGTAGGAAGGAAGTTAGAGTTAGCTTTGCAGGCCAATCCTGACTAGTGTTAGCAAGACTTCGTCTTTGCGCCAGCTTTACCCAAAGACTTCCAGTCTTTGCGCTAAGCTAGTTAGCATTGGCTTGCGAGGGAAGTAGAAAAAGGGCTTCATTGCCAAAATCCCGAACTACCCCTTTAAAAGTAATGACGTAATGAACACAGTACATGGTTCTTTCAACATACTGCGCTAAGTACATACTGTATGTATTCGAAGCCCCTGAAGTAATCATGCTGCTTGTCATAAACCTTTACAGTATCTCCTGGTCATGTTACAGGTAGTTGTGTGGGTAATCTATAATCTTCCCTTGTTGTTACAGGAGCTGATATTGCCAATGTGTGTAATGAAGCGGCCCTGATAGCAGCACGCTACCTTAACGAGTCTATCAACGTCAAGCACTTTGAACAGGCCATCGAGAGGGTCATCGGAGGTAAGCTACTGTCACTGACTGGGGGATGGTGGGGAGTGTGGATGTCAGGGATCAAGGCTCAAACAGGAAGTTAATATTTGGAATGTAACTATCAGACTGACTGGTGTTGACATGACCTTCCTGTCTGTCTGTCTGGGGCCAGTGAGGCCACTCTTTTACTCCTGAACAAGTAACCAAGCCTCCTCCCCTAACACACACAAGTACAGCCTTGAGACCTTAAACTCACACACACTTTTAGTGGTTGTCAACATGCCCTCCTTTCCCCCCAGGTCTGGAGAAGAAGACCCAGGTGCTACAGCCATTAGAGAAGACCACTGTAGCATACCACGAGGCTGGCCATGCTGTGGTGGGCTGGTACCTGGAACACGCTGACCCTCTGCTCAAGGTGGGCGGCCCTCTCCTCCACTCTCTTCTATCGCCTTTTATTCCCACCCACTGTCTCTTCTCTGTCCTTACTGTCCCTGTTCTACCTATCCCTCAATTTCATCCTGAGCAGAATGTAGGATCTTACCTGTTGGTTTGCACTCCTGTCCCAGGTGTCAATCATCCCCCGGGGGAAGGGTTTGGGGTACGCTCAGTACCTCCCTAAGGAGCAGTACCTGTTCACGCGGGAGCAGCTGTTTGACAGGATGTGTATGATGCTGGGGGGACGCGTGGCAGAGCAGGTCTTCTTTGGGAAGATCACCACAGGGGCACAGGATGACCTCAGGAAGGTCACGCAGTCTGCCTACGCACAGGTAAACGCACGCACACACACACACACACACACATATATACACACACACACACACTAATTAACCTCTCGCTCTCCCCCTCGATCCCTCTCTCAGGTGGTTCAGTTTGGGATGAGTGAGGCAGTGGGCCAAGTGTCTTTTGAGCTCCCCAGGCAGGGAGAGATGGTGATGGAGAAGCCTTACAGCGAGCCCACGGCCCAGCTCATAGACCAGGAGGTCCGCTCGCTCATAGACACTGCCTTCCAACGCACACACCAGCTCATCACTGAGAAGAGAGATGTGGTGGAGAAGGTGAGGGGGAAAGAGAGGGCTATGTAGGAGAGAGATGGTGACAGAGGAGGGCGATATGGAGAGGGATAGAGAGAGGAGGTCCAAATCTCCTAACCCTAAGACGGGGAGAAATAGGATGGCAATCGCATCGACAGTGTATCAGAAAGGTATAGAACATGGTTGAAAAGTGGTCTACTCTGCAGTAACCTCCATCCCCTCCCCTGTGTTTCCCCTCCAGGTGGGGAGGCGTCTCCTGGAGAAGGAGGTTCTGGACAAGGCTGATATGCTGGAGCTGCTGGGTCCTCGCCCCTACGAGGAGAAGTCTACGTATGAAGAGTTTGTGGAGGGGACGGGGGCCATGGAGGAGGACACCTCCCTTCCTGAGGGCCTCAAGAACTGGAACAAGGACCGGGGGACGGAAGAGCCCCCTCAGGAGCAGCAACGCAAACAGGCTCTCTACCTGTTTGACACACACCACGTCTGACCTGGCCCCCACCCAACCAGGCCACTGGAGGGACATGTTGAGACTTCATAGGGTTGGGGGGAGTGGAGGGCACTTGACATGACCCAGACAGACTGATATCAGGGGAGGGTGTCAGGTTTAAATAGGCAACACGGCACCGTGTCCCTGATGGCTACAGATTGAGGGTTGTGGGGTGCAGCAGGGGGTCTGCTGCACCAGCCTAGATTGTGCAATTTCTCATGTAGACTTTTTAAAATTCATATGGGAATGCAGGGCATAATGAGATTCGTCAATCTGTGAAGGATATCCACTTCACCATGCCGCTTCTTTCCTTCCCTGGAGATTCACTGCTGTGCTATGTTCCTCCTTTATCCTGACCATAGAATGACCGCTCAGGGCCTGGAATGCACTAAGGCCCTAGAGACCATGGTCCATGGTCGTCACATCCTGTCGCCCTTGGATACATCTTCCTCACAGAGAAATTATATTGTTTTTATAGTTGTATAGTATTCATAAAGTCATTATTTGACCTTTTCATTGTGTGTTGGATGAGTATGTCTGACAGACACAATTTTTATGAATATATGATCATGTACATCAGGAATGGGCAACTGGCGGCAGCCCCCCTTTTGAAGGCCCTTGGATCAACCCCCCCCCCCCCCCCCCAAGTTAGAATACACAAGGTGCAATTTCTAAATTTGGTTGCTCATCAGCAGTTTTTCCTGTTATGTCAGTCACTGACAGTTAGTAAATTAGCCAATGTCAGCTATTTTTTTTTAGATTGCAGAGTTAGTTTAGCGGCCAGCTATCTAAACTCGATGTCATGGTCGAACTACCGGCCGGGAGGCCCCCATTGATTTTGTTAGTCAGTCTCACTCAGATATCATATTAAAAACTACAAACATTTCTCTCCACCCTATGGTAAACCGTGTTGCATTGCAGGAATAAACGTTTAAAAAAAAGTCTCCACTGTCAAGAGGGGTGCACTAAAATGTTTTGCTCATAAGGGGAAGGGGGGGATGATTTTTTTAAAACGTTTATTCCTGCAATGCAACACGGTTTACCATAGGGTGGAGAGAAATGTTTGTAGTTTTTAATATGATAAGTTTTTTTTGTGTCCCCCACCCCCATCAAAGTTGCCCATCCCTGATGTACATATTTCATTTGAAGTGAGATGTTTTCTTTCAGATTGGAACATGAAGGTCTATGTACGTGTGCGTTGCACCATTGTAATAATACATATTTGTCCTATTTCACATATGTGTATTAATACGCATGTGTGAATTGGAAAAGTTTTTTTTTGCAAATCCCAACTCCCCCCTGAGAGTGGGGTCACAGCCAGGGTCTGCCATTATCAACGGCGACTCTGGAGCAATTAGGTTAAGTGCATTGCTCAATGGCACATCAACAGATTTTTATCCTCTGTTTCTGATTGTGAGGTTCAAACTGTTACTAGGCCTAATTGAAGAAAAACACATCTTCTGAATGTCATTTTTCAGTCTTTTGAAAGAAACAACAGCCACACCTCTACCTGCCCACTTTTCCCCACAGGAAAACAGCTTCCGACAAGCTTTATTTCTGAGTATGACTAGTGTAAAATACCTCACCTCTCACTTATGCTCTCTCAATGCTGCTATAACTCAAGTCAACTGACAACAGATGAGCTTCACACGTCTTTTGTAATTATTGATACATACTGAGCAAAAAATATAAACGCAACATGCAACAATTTAAACGGAAATCAGTCAATTGAAATAATAAAGGCCCTAATCTATGGATTTCACATGACTGGGCAGGGGCGCAGCCATGGGTGTGCCTGGGAGGGCATAGGCCCACCCACTTGGGAGCCAGGCCCAGCCAATCAGAATGAGTTATTCCCCCAAAAAGGGCTTTGGTACAGACAGAAATAGTCCTCAGTTTCATCAGCTGTCCGGGTGGCTGGTCTCAGACGATCTCGCAGGTGAAGAAGCCGAATGTGGAGGTCCTGGGCTGGCGTGGTTACACGTGGTCTGCGGTTGTGAGGCCGGTTGGACGTACTGCCAAATTCTCGAAAACAACGTCGAAGGCAGCTTATGGTAGGGAAATGAACATTACATTCTCTGGCAACAGCTCTGGTGGACATTCCTGCAGTCAGCATGCCAATTGCAGGCTCCCTCAACTTGAGACATCGGTGGCATTGTGTTGTGTGACAAAACTGCACATTTTAGAGTGGCCTTTTCTTGTCCCTTGAACAAGGTGCACCTGTGTAATGATCATGCTGTTTAATCAGCTTCTTGATATGCCACACCTGTCAGGTGGATGGATTATATTGGCAAAGGAGAAATGCTCACTAACAGGGATGTAAACAAATTTGAGAGAAATAAGCTTTTTGTGTGTATGGAAAACATGGGACATTTGCAGTTGGGTCTCACAGAAAGTTGGTTGGGTGCCCCGCTGTTCTCTCTCTCCCAGTCCCTGGTATCCCATAGTGTTGTGACACCGTCTTGTCAGATCTAGGACAGGGATAATGAAACTATATCTCCATAGCGATGCCAGCCGAGCCGTGCTTACTCCCACACCCCTGGGGAAACCCTGTAGAGGGGTTTTGGTATTCACCTCTCAGAATTTGGGGGTTTGGGAGAAGTAATGAGATGATGTTGTACCGATCTGCAGTAAAGTTAATTTTTTTAACCTTCTTTTACTGCCGAATATGAAGGTGTCACTACCTCACTCAATCTCAGTATTTCTGACCGTTTTTGGAACTCCGCAATTACCTACATTGATTCATGGATTCGTACATTTCTACTTCTATGCCTAGTTGTGTGGGTTACCGTATACAAAAAAGACAAATGTTTTTAGAGTACATCCCAGATGTCTTGGTGTAGCCTAAACTGTGTTTAAATTCCAGTCCTGCTTTTCTGCCTGCTTGACTGACTGCTGGTTCTTGTGGCTCAGCTTGTCTATAGTGATCTTGCTTAAAGCACTATAAGGAATGTGGATATGACTGTTTCAATGCAAAAAGCAGCCTTTTGTGTGGATTTAAAAGTGAACACTAAAATACATTCAGAAATGTGAAGTTTGTGATGTGATATATTAATCAACATCTGACATTCACCAATAAAAAATCATAATTTTTGTCCCAGTGTTAATGCTTATCTATGTAATATTATTAGTTATCTGACCTCACAGTATTGTAAGGATGACCTAATTCAGGAGTATTGGTGCCACTGGTTATACCGGATGTGGGATCCCATACCATAGGAACAGAGGGCACATTTTGTTGTGATTTATATACAGTAGTGTACAGGTAACTGCCAAAGTGAAGGAAACACTAACATAGTGTCTTAATAGGGTGGTGGTGGAATAGCTGTCTCAGGCGCCGCTCCAGAATCTCCCATAAGTGTTAAATCGGGCTGAGATCTGGTGACTGAGATGGCCATGGCATATGGTTTACATCGTTTAATGCTAATCAAACCATTCAGTGAGCACCCGTGCCCTGTGGATGGTAGCCAAAAATAATGGCCAGCAATTTTATACATGAGCCAAAGCATGATGGAATGTTAATTGCTTAATTAACTCAGGAACCACACCTATGTGGAAGCACCTGCTTTTAATATACTTTGTATGCCTCATTTACTCATGTGTTTCCTTTATTTTGGCAGTTACCTGTACACAGTCCATCCATGCCTCTTTGTGTTCCTATCACAGGAGGTTGGTGACATCTTAATTGGGGAGGACGGGCTCATAGTAATGGCTGTAACGGAATAAATGGAATGGTATCAAACACATCAAACACATGGTTTCCATGTTGTTGATACCATTCCATTCACTTCATTCCAGCCATTATTATGAACTGTCCTCCCCTCAGCAGCCTCCTGTGGTTCCTTTATACATGTGTGATGGTGTCTGCAACAGGTGCTGGTAAACAGACTTCACTCTCCCTCATTCTACTCACAAAGGGGATGTGAAACATATAACCTGTATCATTCCTTGCCCTTTCAACTAGCCACTAGCGCAAATACAGGTTTATCATGTGTCACTATTATGGCTGCAGCAGTATCACTCCTATGTGTTGGCAGAGCCTTCATGGTGTCTAACTGCCTTGCCCTATATTCTACCCGCCACACCTCTGTGGCACATACCATCTTGGTGGGGAAGGAAGACAGATGAAACTATCGTCTGTTCTGTTGTCACACCACCTGCCAGCTCCAACTCCCCTCCACTCCTTCTGATGGGTACAGCAGCTGAGTGACTGGGCAACATTTCCATATATGCTCCATAGATACAGTAGCCTGGCCCAGATATGTTTGTGCTGAATAGCCAACTCCTAGGTTGTTGTCATGCCAAACATTGGGGATTCACAGAAAGGAGAGGGGGAATGGGGGAAGGACTTTGGCCTTCCACTGGAATTGCATTATTTTCCAGAGAACGCATAGAGCCCCGAGTCACTTTTATACCATGGCTATAATTTAACACATTTGCTGCTAGCAGTGGCGGTTCTAGACACATTTTACTAGGGGGGCCAAGGAGGGGCCAGTGTTTAATCAGGGGGGCACACATAAAAAAACTGGCAACACATGATATTCAAAGATTATAAACTTTATTTTACTTTAAAATCATATGACATTTATTATAACACGTATTTTGTACAAGAGTACAGATGCAAGAGAGATAGTGCCATAAAAATGAAAAAAAAAAGAAAAAAAAAAAAAAAGTACAGGGTACAAATACAGGGTTCATATTCAATGTGAACAAAACTCCAGGATACAACAAAGGGTACAACAATGTGCCATTTCCTATTTATGGAAGCCCCACTACTGTGGACAGTTGATTCCACATTTTGTTTTAAGAAAGAAAACTTTCTGAGTGATTTATAAACAAAACACACTACCCTGTATCCATTTAGGTAAAATAAACCAAATCAGAAAAGAAATTCAATTCAAAGAGGCTTTACTAGCATGACCATATTGACATACAGTATTGCTAAAGCACATAAACAGGGAAACGTGTTACACATTAACATCCAGTAGTCCAATAGGATGCAGACAATAAACATTAAGTTAACATTCGTTTAAAAGCAACAATCATGTCAACACAATGTAGCAATATGAACAACACTGATGGATATCAGCAACAACATGAAAACAAGAATATTACAGGTGTCTGTGTGTGTGTCTGTGTCTTTGTGTACTTCACTGTCAGCTGATGAGCAGGTGTACAAAAAAAGGCTTTACAACATATATGGGCAAGTCCATTTAGGACAGCACATTTCCACCATAGTTCACATTAGGAAAAAATGACAGCATGAATGCTCACTAAACAAACATATACTACATATACCTTTTTATACACATTTTTTTTCAGTAATTTTTTAAGAGTGAAAGGGAAGTAAGCAATCGCTCATCATAGGATCATACATATTTCAGTTACAATATTAGTTACAATATTAGTGTTAGTTAGATCATCATGTCAAAGCTGGACCTGCAAAGTCTGAACGACACAAGTGTGTAATGATTGGAGTGATTTTGTTTCTTTTTTTTCTTGCTTTGCTTGTTTTCAAAAGGAAAAATCATAGTTGGTAAAAAATAAAATAAACTTTCGTTGAAAGGTATCACACTGTATAATTTACAAATATCTAAAGAGGTTTAGTGGATGCCATAAAACATCTATGGAGCTTGAAGATTTGTAGTACATAGATGTTTGGCAGAGATAATTCAAAAGAATAAAATCATAAACTCTATCTATCTATCTATCGAGAGAGAGAGAGAGAGAGAGAAGTGTTTCCTTAGAGCAGTACATGCAGCAATCACTTAATGGAGTGATGTCATAATGGGCCACAAAACTTTGGGGATGTGGATGGAAAGTTACAGGCAGGAGAGGGGAACCAACAGAAGCAGGTCTTGAGACATGAGTTTGCCCCTTTTTGAAAACCTCTTGAGAGAGGATTGGTGGGATATATATACATACATACAAACATACATACACTCTAGTAGTGTGTGGAACTACTGGTACTGTGAGGAAAAAAAGATAGATGATGTAAAATGAAAAATAAAACAAGCTTCAGCTTCTTAAGACACGGTGGGTTCATCTAAGTAGACACATGTAACTTCATGTGGACACCAGACTGTCTTTGTCTACACATCTAACTTCATATGGACCCCAGACCGTCTCTGTTTACACATGTAACTTCATATGGACACCAGACTCTTTGTCTACACATGTAACTTCATATGGGCACCAGACTGTCTCTGTCTACACATGTAACTTCATATGGACACCAGACTGTCTTTGTTTACACATTTAACTTCATATGGGCACCAGACTGTCTCTGTCTACACATGTAACTTCATATGGACACCAGACTGTCTTTGTTTACACATTTAACTTCATATGGGCACCAGACTGTCTCTGTCTACACATGTAACTTCATATGGACACCAGACTGTCTCTGTCTACACATGTAACTTCATATGGACACCAGACTCTTTGTCTACACACGTAACTTCATGTGGACACCAGACTAACTCCATTCATTTTACCGGTGGTATTGAGAACAGATAAACCCACCGTGTCTTAAGAAGCTCAAGCTTGTTGTTTTATTGTTCATTATATCTCTTTTTCCTCACAGCGGCACTCATACGCTACTAGCGTATATATCATATAGATACACTACAGCAACAGGATACGGCGGTTGTGCTGTCTGGCAAAACGGTCCACAAATACATCAAGATCCAGAGCCTTGGCCCTTCTGGACTCTATGCTCAGGACACCAAGATCACTGAGTCTCTCATCACTAGTGGTGGACCGCAGGAAGGTTTTTATCAGTTTCAGTGTGGAGAAACTGCGTTCGCAAGAGGCTGAGCTTACAGGAAGGGTTACAGCAATCTTGCACAGTCTAAAGAGCTCAAAGAAAACTTCCCTGTATGGCTCAATAAAACAAACCAGCTCAACTGTACTGCATGGCTTTTTGACTTCACCACTCTGTATTTTTCTGTCCAAAACTCTCTTAAATTGATGGAGCTCATGCCCTAAATCATCAATGTCTGCATTATACAAACGGCCAAATGAAAAAACATTGCTCTCCTTTAAAAAGGTATCACTCTGGGGACTGAGAGACTGTATGCTTCTCATGAGCTCACAGTTTGTATTGGAGAAACGTCTGTTCAACTCATTGAGCATGCTGTCAATTACAGGATAGAAAAATGATGTGAGAAACATATCTTTGTCACGTTCTACCTCCCTCTGACCAACAGTGCTTAGCGTGCAGTAGCCACTGAGTCTAGAGCTCAGCATTTTCTGACGTTTCGCCACTGACCTTGTTGCAGAATCACACTGCTCACAAATATTCAATGCTTCATCCCACAACTCATCAAAGAAATACTCCTGCCTGTGGTCTTTCAATGTCAGGACTAAAGCATTTACTAAGTCAACAGCACTTGACAGATCAACAGTTTGTGACTGTAACATGTCAGACAATAGCTTTGTCTCCCCAAACAACTTACGCAGAGTAACAAGATGCACAACAAATTCTAGGTCAATTTGAGCAAGAAGACCTCGGGCCTCAACAGTTCTTTCACCATGACGTTCTTGAGCAATCTCTTGCAGTAGTCGTTTAAGGGCAGGTAGAGTGTCCATGATATTACGTAGGGCTAGAAATCGGCATGACCAACGTGTGTCGCTTAAACGTTGCAGCTCTCTGGTTCTGCCATACATTTCTCTTTGGAGAGACAGCCATTTTGGGTGCACATATGAGGAAGAAGTAAACATATAAAGACTCTGTAACAAAGAAAAAAACTCCTCCGTTTCTGGGACACTTTTGACTACATCAACTAACACTAAATTCAGACAATGAGCACTACAATGGACGTAGAAGGCAAATTTAGCCTGTTCTTTGATCCTTGCCTGAACCCCTGAATGCTTACCGCTCATAACGGCAGCGCCATCGTACGCTTGGCCTACGAGGTTATTTTTGTAGTCCAGGCCATAACGTTCCAGTAAGTGTACTATTTTTCCAGTAAGCCCTGCTGCATCTAACCTCTCTGCAGATTCAAAATGGAGAAAACTCTCCTTAATGGCCCCATTGTAATAGTACCTGAGTGTGAAGGACATCTGTTCTTTTTTTGAAATATCCTTTGTTTCATCTGCCATGACGCTAAAAACCTCACTTTTCTTCACTTCTTCTATGATTTCAGACCGAACCATTTCTGCCAAACAACCCAAAACCTCATTCTGGATGATCTTGCTTGTGTACTTTGCATTGTGAATGGAAGTTAATCTTCTCTTAACAAGTTGGTCGTGGTTAGCAACTGTGTTAAGAATTTCCCTAAAGTTTCCTTTGTTAGTGGACCCTTCAGATTCATCATGTCCTCTTTGTGCTATGTTTTGTGTAGCTGTAAGCAACAGCACTTCCCCAACTGTTTTAATGTATGCCTGATTTTCTTGTACTTGTTTAGTGTGTTCTTTGTCAAGGAGATCTGGTCTGAAGCTTCGTCTTCTGTCCCCCATCAGTGTGGTTGGGAATATCTTCAAGTTCGGCTGTACTGGTACGTCATACTTAGACTTGCTGATATCTGAAGAAGATGGACAGTAAACATAGGGCACAACTACAACATTTATTTACTGTATATCTGCATGTATTTCAAAATGTAGGCAAAGTATTTACTTAAAAAAAAAAACAGAGCCATATTGACACAAAAAAGAATTAACAGCAGAAAGCAGGATTTTAAGGACACCCAGCAGGCCTACCATTACATTGTAATTGCATTGCTTTGCAAATAGTAAGAACCTTCCTCATCACAAACCTGATGGTGCAGTACTTGATCCACATGGATCCACTTGCTGTCCCTCTGGCTGTTCATCTCTCTGTCCCTGTATGCTTTCTTCTTCATGCTTCTCACCCTCTTCTTCATTCTCCTCGCCCTCTTCTTCATTCTCCTCACCCTCTTCTTCATCCTCCTCACCCTCTTCTTCATCCTCCTCACCCTCTGGAATTTCCCTCTCTTTGTCAGACCCCTCACTTTCATCACATGCTGGCTCTCCCTCTTCCTCAACTTTCTCAAAACCTCGATTTGTTTCTCTCACTTTTTTGTTTGCTGGGGCAAAAAATGACTTTATGTCCCTTCCTCGTTTCATGATAACTATTAGAAGAAGAAAAAACTTAGGGGCATGCATTACATTTTGTTACCTAACCATCCCTCCCTACTTAACACTGGCAGATAACCTGTTGATTACTTTACTAAAAATGTATTTGTTATCGCGATGCAACAGCCAAGACGGATGAAGTTACGTGGTTAACATCACAACATTGTGTAGACCTAGCAAGGATAGCCTACTAACATTTGGATATTTGCTTCTGCTTCGATGAGTTTGCTTAGATATGATTACATTTCTAAACAAATCGAGACCAGACATTTAAAAACTTGATTTGATTTATGTGTGAGGAACAAAAGGAACATGTAGGCTATGTGCAAGAACAACAAGTCACTTATGATATTAAATCGTTTCCTTACCTTCGACTCCTGCAAATCGTAGCTCCTCTCGCAAATAGTAGTTGCTGAGCTCTCATTCACCGAAGCAGCACCACACGTGGCAGGCAGGCAGATGGCAGGATACAGTTTTTGGGTGCGCCACTCTAATTTACCCGTGTAGAACGTTGCCGTGTAGAGCGTTGCATTAGTTCCGCTTTTGGCGCTCGCGTGTAAAATAGTTATAAATTCATAATTTTTTATTTGGTCAGCACGGGGGGGCCACAGGGGTGGCCAGGGACATTTCCAGGGAGGCACGGGCCTCCCCCGGCCTCCGTGTAAAACCGCCACTGGCTGCTAGAAATGTGTTAATTTGCCGGTAGAAATGCTGAACATCCACTGAAGTAGCTAGCAAGTTTACTAGATGGCTACAGTAGTTGCCGTGGTAACCAAACCAACATACTTGGTAGTTTAGCCATAGATAGAACAATGAGACAGATATTTCACTGGATGTATAAATGTGAAGCATCCGAATGGCGTTTCCACTCACTGCCAAATATGTTAGTGAGAGGAAGCCCACTGGCGGGCAGTGGGAGAAGATGGAACGAGATGAATTTTGGCCAACATTCTGCACATTTTCTCATCGATGAAGCATTTGCTCTGAATACAGTTTTCTGTTCCCAAAACTAGAATCTGCTATGAACAGAGTGGACTAAGTTTTGTAGACTTTACCCTTCACAAAAGTTTTTAAAAATCATGCTATGTAGGAGTGCAAAAGCGAAATGAGTTATTGCACACGCGCACTTCGCAGAGTAGGCGTTCCGTAACGGAAATATGCAGATTTATGCTAGAACGCGCCAATAGGACCTCGCTAGCGCGTGCTTGGCTCTGCCCACCTCCTTGCTTGTTCTGCCCACTATGACTAATTTGTTCCCATTGGAAAGGACAGGCAGTGGTCTATCTTGGTTTAGTTAAACAGCTTTGGTTTAGCTAACCAAACCATCAGTCCTAGTTTGCCATTATGAAAATCAAATTCAACAAGGCCAATAATGTTTCAATTCGACTTTTGCTTTCAAAAGCAGCTCAAACATAGAACATGTAAGAATGAACTATAGCCATTGAATTCTACCGTGCAAATATACCTTGCTTTATAAGGAAATAATGCACGCTCTAGAATGCCCTTCAAGCCAAAAGGAAAAATGTATTCAACAATGCCATGGTATGAAGCTGTTTATGGATATGTGTATGACTGTATACTGTACGTCTATCTGCATTCCCCACTTTATTCTGTTCTGCCCTCTATCTGCTCAGTTAGGAACCTGCAGTCACGATTTAAAAAGCAAGCATTTTAAACCTCTACAGAAGTGCCAGAGCCCATTGATTTAGGCAAAGCTGACAATAGTAAATTTAAAGTTATTTCTTTGAACATTTAAGCATTATGGCTATTCAGTACTTCTCTATCCACTGTGTGATTAAGTGTGTACTCTGAAGTATTTCATTGTGGTTTCAATGTAACTCTTTTCATGTTGCTGATGCTGGTTTTCTTCCACGGTGTTCCTGGCAGGAATCCGAGAGAGTTGTTTGTTTGGTGTGTTGGGCATAAATAATGGAAAGCTCAGACTGCTGTTCATAATACCCTATCAGACAACCTACAGCTGCACAGTTTGGTTAGTGCTCTAATGCAAAAATCACCCACAGAGAAAATTCACTTTGTTTGCATTAAATTCTTTAATTTTTTCACCACCCATCCCCACATCACTTGGTTTGGCAAAGGACGAGATCCACAGTGTTGAATGTAATGTTGGTGAGAAGGGGTGCTGTCGTATCACATATCATATCTGCAAAGACATTTAGTTTACTGGGGCCACACTGGTTTCCTCTCAGGTAGAGAGAGGTAGAAGAAGAGAGAAAAAGAGAGGATGGAAAGAAAAGAGAGCGATGGAGAGTGGCCCCATTGTGTCCTGTTAGTTCAGGGAGAGCAGATGGCCCTGTTACTTTAAGGAAGAACATTGTGCAATAGATTCAGGTTGGACTCTTATTCTAATTACAAAAAATACTTCCAGATTGCCTGCTGTACTATCCCATAATGACCTCCATATTCCAGTCATTTATTTGCATATGGAGTGGGTATTCTCCTTAACCTCACCTCGCCACATTATATTTTGTAGTCGAGGTTGTCACGGATTTCAGGGTCTGTCCCACCCCTCCAAGCCCACTCTCCCACCCCTAAGATGCTGCAGGGATGGAGAGGCTTGTAGCCAAGCATTCTCCCCACACTGGGACAGCCTCATACCCTGTTGTTCACCCCAAACAAAGCCTCAAAAAGCACACTGACCATCCAGTGTTTGTGCCAGAGGAACCCCTTGCATGGAAAACACAATAGATATGCATGTGTGTTCATGTGTGTGGTTTTGCAGATACGCGTGTGTCATTTTGTGTGTGTTTGCATGTGTATCTGTGTGTATTTCACTCACAGCCATCGTTTCATGTTTAGTTTATAATACAGTCTGTAGTGTCTTCAGCACCATGGTTGTCTCAGTGCCCGGCGCAGGGGGTGGGGCAGTTGGTGTGGTCTCTGTGCCTGCTCTCGGTGTGTTCGCTCTTTCCGGGCCCTGGGCCTTTCCCCCAGTCCCGCAGGCTCTCAGGGCTGCTTAGGCCTCTCCAGCTTCATTAAGGGCTCTGCAGTGGTGTCGGAGTCGCTGTGGTGCTTCCTCTCCCTGGGGGGCTCAGCCTTGCTGCAGCGGGTCCACGAGGGGGAGCGCATGTAGCCTCCTCTGGGCAGGGGTGGCTGGTGGTGGCCTGGGGATGATAATGAGGAGAAGGGTCAAGCTATGCACATGACATACATGTGATGAGAGGGGGTAGGTTAGGGATCACACACATACAGACATGCACGTCTCTTAAACACACACATAAAACTCATGTACACACAAGGTGAGGACAAGGTGCACGCCTCTCACGTATCCTGATATTTTTAACAGCCTAGGGGCGGCAGGTAGCTTAGTGGTTAAGAGTGTTGTGCCAGTAACCGAAAAGTCGCTGGTTCTAATCCCAGAGCCGACTAGGTGAAAAATCTGTCGACGTGCCCTTGAGCAAGGCACTTAACACTAATTGCTCATGTAAGTCGCTCTGGATAAGAGCGTCTGCTAAATGACTAAAATGTATGTTGTGAACCGCTCTATAGAGCTCAAACATGCTGACCAGAGGCCCTGGATTAAGTTTCCGCACCTTCCTGTCTGTCACATGTATAGCATATACACTGAGTGTACAAAACATTAGGAACATTTCCATGACATAGACTGACCAGGTGAATCCAGGTGAACGCTATGATCCCTTGTTAAATCCACTTCAATCAGTATAGATGAAGGGGAGGAGAGAGGTTAAAGAAAGATTTTTAAGCCTTGAGACATGGATTGTGTATGTGTGCTATTTAGAGGGTGAATGGGCAAAATATTTAAGTGCCTTTGAACAGGATATGGTAGTAGGTGCCAGGCACACTGGTTTGAGTGTGTCAAGAACTGCAACACTGCTCGGTTTTTCACGCTCAACAGTTTCCTGTGTGTATCAAGAATGGTCCACCACCCAAAGGAAATCCAGCCAACTGGACACAACCATGGGAAGCATTGGAGTCAACATGGGCCAGCATCCCTGTGGAACGCTTTTGACACCTTGTAGAGTCCATGCCCTGACGAATTGATGCTGTTCTGAGCACAAAATATATTAGAAAGGTGTTCCTAATGTTTTGTACACTCAGTGAGTCCATGCATGTCTGAAAACACATAGCCTACATACCAGTCACATAATAGGCCTATACTGTACATACACACGTCTGTCCCAAACAGGAAACAGCAGAGGGTGCACCCCCCTATCCACATCGATGGGACCGCAGTAGAGAAGGTGGAAAGCTTCAAGTTCCTTGGCGTACATATCACTGACAAACTGAAATGGTCCACCCACGCAGACAGTGTGGTGAAGAAGGCACAACAGAGCCTTTTCAACCTCAGGAGGCTGAAGAAATTTGGCTTGGCACCTAAAACCCTCACAAACTTTTACAGATGCACAATTGAGAGCATCCTGTCGGGCTGTATCACCGCCTGGTACGGCAACTGCACCGCCCGCAACCGCAGGGCTCTCCAGAGGGTGGTGCGGTCTGCCGAACGCATTACCGGGGGCAAACTACCCGCCCTCCAGGACACCTACAGCACCCGATGTCACAGGAAGGCCAAAAAGATCAAGGACATCAACCACCCGAGCCACTGCCTGTTCACCCCGTTATCATCCAGAAGGCGAGGTCAGTACAGGTGCATCAAAGCTGGAACCGAGAAGCTGTTTTTCATTCTCTATCTCAAGTCCATCAGACTGTTAAATAGCAATCACTAGCACATTAGAGGCTGCTGCTGCCTATTGAAATCACTGGCACTTTAAGAAATGGAACACTAGTCACTTTAATAATGTTTACATATCTTGAACTACTCATCTCATTGTATATACTGTATTCTATAATATTCTACTGTATCATAGTCCATGCCGCTCTGTCATTGCTTGTCCATATATGTATATATTCTTAAATTCCATTCCTTACTTAGATTTGTGTGTATTGGGTATATGTTGTGAAATTGTTAGATATTACTTGTTAGATATTACTGCACTGTCGGAGCTAGAAGCACAAGCATTTCACCACACCCGCAATAACATCTGCTAAACACGTGTATGTGACAAATAACATTTGGTCAGGACAGTGACGAAAGAGTTTAACATTCACACTTATCCAGATCGACTTACAGGAGCAATTAGATTTAAGTGCCTTGCTCAAGGGCACAGCAACCCATTTTTCACCTAGTCGGTTTGGGGATTCCAATCAGCGACTTTTCCATTACTGGCCCAACGCTCTTAACCGCTAGGCTACCTGCCACTTTCCCCAATGGCCACGATACTGTAACTCATTTAACAAAGCAAATCAAGTCAGCAGGGGCTGTCAACTCCCTGAAATCACCTAATGCATCTACAAGCTTCCTTTCTCTATGCCATTGTTCACTCAATTATGTTTGCTCAAGGTTCTCCAAAAATAGTTTAGAACAGCACACAGTGGTACAGTGTTTCCCTACTGTAGAATAGATAAATTGGCTATGGTTGAAAGGCATCTCGATCGCAAACACAGTAAAGTACAGATAGAATGTAGTTCATGCAGCTCCACATGACCTATTCCTCTGGGATTCTGATAGGTCCTTACAGCATGATTTAGTTACTCTGAATATAGAGGCAGATAAAAATGTAAAGTACCTTGTCAGAGAGGCAGTGTGCAGTGAAATGAGTGTGCGTTAGTGTATGTTAATGTGTAGCTTATACATGAATGTGTCTCAAGGACACCGAATCCCAATAGAAATGGAGGAGTTTGGAAAACTAGGAGCGCTGTGTGTGTAAGCGCGTGCATGTGTCTGTGTGCCTGCATGTGCGTACGTGTGTAGTAGATGATAGATCATTTTAGTTTGATCTCTCTCTGCTCCTCATCTCCTCTCCTGTCATTGTTATTGCTCTTAAACAGTCACATGGTCACCTCTCCTCCAATCATCAGCTCCATTTAGCCTGCTGGCTGTTTTCTCAAGGTCATTATGCTCACAAAGGCTGCTTGTTTTGGATGTCACAGACATTTGTCTCATACTTATTTTTCGCTGGCTCAAGGCAACAGAACTCCACCATTTATCGTGCCTGTCTGTTTGTTCTTGAGTTCTCAGAACCACTACACAACTCTCCAGTGTCTCTTTGGTCTATAGCCATCAGCATGCTAGATAGAGATTCTACCACTTCAGTTTTGTAGAGTGGTGATATGATGGATGGAGAATATGATTGGTTCGCTAACTACTAGGGTGAGTAGAAATGAGAAACTGATTGGTGTTTAGGTGATGAAGCTAGGAGGTGATGACATCAGAGGAATGTGTTCATGAAATGTTTTGGCAAATAGGATGCTGCATGTCGTAGTAAATATAATTTGTTATAGATTGGTCTGACTAAAATGTTGCGCAAGACCCATTTGGAGCCTGTTTTCAATAAATGCTGTTCCAGGTCAGAGAACAAAGGACAGAGGAGAACACCTTATCTTCTCACCAGATGACCTAGTCTTGCAGGAATGCGATAACAGGACAACACCCCCTCTCCGGCCATAAACCACCAGTTACTCCCCACCACTTTCTCTTTACACACACCAATATTTCATTTCTTACGCACACTCATTCTCAGGCCTCACGAGTTCCCTGGACACACACAAGACATTTCATTTGCACGCACACTCATTCTCAACTCCCCTGTCTACTGGTCGGGTGCCAAGGGCAGAGGACTCTGCCGTGCACCAATGGGGCATCTGCTCTGGACAGAGCAGACCCGCCTCCTACGCCTCGGGAACCAATCAAGGGACTAGAAGAAGGACCCCTTCCTTTATGTTACATTGTATAAAGTAATGCTGTAAACTCTGTTTATCCATCCTTCTCAGCTGACACTAATAGAGTGCTATATGATTAGGTCCATGCATGTTAATTAGCAGGATCCCATGCATGTTAGCTAACAGTAACAGATATCTCTGTGTTTAATAAACTGCCTTTTGCTTAAGCAAATTCCTCTCTGTCTAGCGTCGATGGTTTGTACTCCCTCTCCTGATTATGTGTTCACCAACATGCACTTGATCTTCTGCACTTCATATCCTTCGACATCTCTCTCTCTCTCTCTCTCCTCTACTACACCCTTTCTTTCTCTGTCTCTCTCCCCCTGTACCTCTCTCTTTCTTTGTGTCGATCTCCCCTTTCCCCCCCACCTCTCTCCTTTCTCTCCCTCTACCCACTCTCTCTGTTCTTGAATCAACCCCCTCCCCTCTCCCCTCATATGTGTTCATCTGCATGCATGTCCTTGAGGGCACAGAAGGGACCAGTGTCAAACAGGTTCACATGAATATTGGTCGTACAAAGGGGCATTAGAAATAAAGAGGCACTGCCTCTTTACACCACTTGGTGGTGCTGTTCACTGTTCACTCTACCACTGAGATCCCAGGATGAATGGGTGTAGCCGGAGACACTTCTAAACCCTCCTTTACTGCACACATATCAATGCAATTACTGTCTAATGGTAAGGCACGTCCCAGCCCTAACTCTCTATAAGTGAAATGCCGTAACTATGGATCAACCAGCAGTGATGTATGTTCACACAAGCATACACACGGAAACACGCATTCACGTGCACACAGGCACGCGCACACACACACACACACACACACACACACACACACACACACACACACACCGTATTGATGGTATTGATCCCTGAAGATTGATGGTGCCTCCATTGGATTTTAATGGGAGGGACAAGAGCCTCCTCTGCATTCTGAAAGGCTCTGTTTGCGTGAGTGCTTGTTAAACATGTTTCACTTTGTATCTGCCACCACTGGTCTTTATGTATGTGTACGTCCCTACTTTCATGATGTGTCTCTGCATTTCTACCAGTCTGTCTCTATCTGTGTCCCTGTCTGTGTGTGACTAAAATGCTATAGTTGCTGTATTAGTCAGCCCATCCCTGGTCAGTGTTTTGTGATTGACAGCTCTATGAATATGGATGCGGGAGAAGCCTCCTCTTCTCCCTGCAGGGTGTTGACAGAGACAGATCAGAGGATGAAACTCTCACCCCACAAACACACACCTCTCATTTAACATCCCTTACCCTCAGACCTTCATATAAGGACCACCGAACACCCCTTACCCTATTGCTCAGGACCTACTCATAACCAACTCCCTTGAGAGTCCTCCCATTTAGTTCAGAACATCCCCAAATATCAGGAACAATCCAAATCCAATTTCCTTAACTCAATCCCCCATCAGCCCACAAAGGCCCACAAACTCAATCC
>NC_140024.1:16035205-16146611 GCF_964263955.1 Coregonus lavaretus
CCCTGGCTTATGTATGGGCCCCCTCATGATGCTTTTCTACCAGTCTGTCTCTATCTGTGTCCCTGTCTGTGTGTGACTAAAATGCTATAGTTGCTGGATTAGTCAGGCATCCCTGGTCAGTGTTTTGTGATTGACAGCTCTATGAATATGGAGCGGGAGAAGCCTCCTCTTCTCCCTGCAGGGTGTTGACAGAGACAGATCAGAGGATGAAACTCTCACCCCACAAACACACACCTCTCATTTAACATCCCTTACCCTCAGACCTTCATATAAGGACCACCGAACACCCCTTACCCTATTGCTCAGGACCTACTCATAACCAACTCCCTTGAGAGTCCTCCCATTTAGTTCAGAACATCCCCAAATATCAGGAACAATCCAAATCCAATTTCCTTAACTCAATCCCCCATCAGCCCACAAAGGCACAACCCCCCCCCCCCCCCCCCCCCCACACCCTTCTATCACATCCTTCTACTGTCTCCCTCCCTCCCAGCCACCATGTGTGCAATGTCTAGCTGTACTAAACCTCTCTGTCTAAGAAGCCCTTCTGTGCTGTTGGCTCCAGTCCATCAGATTCCACAACCAGTGTGTTGCTGTGAAAACAAAGTCCACAGAAAACACCAGCCTGAGCTCTACAAAGGCTCTTAAACCACAGGGAAGCAGCATCTTCGGAGGCCCCAGTGGACTCCTAAAGATTTATGAGCAAGGCTACTACAGTTAGCCTAAATGGAAATGTTTTCCCCCAGTCTTGCCCACAGCTGCTGCTACATAGTGGGTAGTTGTGTTATTTTGTCTGCTCGGAAAGCTTCAACCTGCCTTGTTAACACTGAGGAAACCACAGCATCAAAACACACAGATTGTATTGATCTGAAACATCACCAAGCCCCTTCTCTGTGCGTGCCCATTCCACTTCGATGGTAGCAGATTTGAAGGCAGCAAAGGGTATATTCTATATGGTGATGAACCCACCTAGCCTGTGACTCTCTCTGGTAAAGTGGTAACCTCAGTGTAAGAGCTGCAGTGTCCTCCTCTGTCCTCCTGTGTCATCACAGGGCGTGACTGTCAGAGCCTGGGCTCTCCTGGAGAACACTGCAGAGGAAATGACTCACTCCCACACAGATCTGGGATCAGGCTTTCCCTTCCCATATACTAATCTTAACCATTGGGGAGGGAACAAAATTGACCATAGATCAGTGTCTAGGGGCAACTCCATCCTACTGCCTCACTCCTCTCTCAGATGGCTTTAAGGTGGTCAAAGTGATCCTGGGGTTTTTCGTTTAAAAGGGCTCTTTCTGAGGTGATAATGGTGTTGTAGTCTCTGTAGAGATCTGGTATGTAATTTCTTGTTATCTATCTATTTCACACACAGAGCAGATACTGCCTGTACAGAGGGGTGGGATTGGGTGGGGTCTACCAATGCAGCTGTACACATTTAGCTAATCTAATTTATTGTCCTCCCTCACTTCTCTAACCCTGACCATCTCATCTGCCACCTCTGATCCCTGGGCTGTCCTGACTGGCAGGTGTCCAAAACATAAGTGCCCACACAGCTTTCACTATGAGAGAGAGAGAGAGAGAGAGAGAGAGAGAGAGAGAGAGAGAGAGAGAGAGAGAGAGAGAGAGAGAGAGAGAGAGAGAGAGAGAGAGAGAGAGAGAGAGAGAGAGAGAGAGAGAGAGAGAGAGAGAGAGAGAGAGAGAGAGAGAGAGAGAGAGAGAGAGAGAGAGAGAGAGAGAGAGAGAGAGAGAGAGAGAGAGAGAGAGAAGAGAGAGAGAGAGAGAGAGAGAGAGAGAGAGAGAGAGAGAGGAAGAGAGAGAGAGAGAGAGAGAGAGAGAGAGAGAGAGAGAGAGAGGAGAGAGAGAGAGAGAGAGAGAGAGAGAGAGAGAGAGAGAGAGAGAGGAGAGAGAGAGAGAGAGAGAGAGAGAGAGAGAGAGAGAGAGAGAGAGAGAGAGAGAGAGAGAGAGAGAGAGAGAGAGAGAGAGAGAGAGAGAGAGAGAGAGAGAGAGAGAGAGAGAGAGAGAGAGAGAGAGAGAGAGAGAGAGAGAGAGAGAGAGAGAGAGAGAGAGAGAGAGCAAGTAGAATCCCCACTGAGCAGAAACACCTGGTGTTGTGGTTCTGTCATCTATCACACATGGTCATCTATTCACCAGCCTCAGACTGATCTGGAGCTATTATCCCACTCTCACTATCCTCACTACTGAGGCAGCCAGAGAGAGAGTGATGCTGCTAGAGAAAATGTGGAGAGAGAAGCCTGTTCTTGGCTCTTGCTCCTCTAGAACATGTACAGTCTGGATAGTCTGGCCTGGACACTGGGGAGCAGCTGTACAGTCTGGAAAAATCCGGCCTGGACACTGGGGAGCAGCTGTAGTCGTTAGTCATGCATGTGTGTATGGGTATGTGTGTGTTTTGCATGGGTTTGTGTATCGCTGTATCCCTTCTTGAGTCCGAATGCAAAACACACTCATATCTGAGCACAGTGTGCCACTGCTGGAGTGAGTCAGAGATCCCACATTGTCACTGTCTGATCTATGAGTGGGAAATAGAGAAAACACAGCCAATGACAAAGCACATTGAGCTACTTGGCACTGAAGATAGGATGCAAACCAGTATACATCTACTGAATGCAAATAGATCACAGTGAAGCAAGATCAACTTTATCCAATTCAACATAATGTATAGGGGCATACGTTCAGTTACATATAGTACATGTGTAGATGTGAGAATAAGGGTCTGTATTACACAGTGAGACAATCTTATTGGTGTTTTGATCGCATTTATCTGCTATCTTAGTACCCTAGTCCTGACTCCCATTCACCAGACATAGGTCTTATTATGACACCTAGAATCTCCGCACGGTCCCTGACCTCCTAGACACTGAGTGAGATTGTGGCCATCACCATGAGGCTGCTTATCCTCCTTGTCACGCCCTGACTCAGGGACGCTTATATGTTGAGTCAGGGTGTGTATATGCTATGTTGTGTAGTTCTATGTTTTTATCTAGTATGGGTATTTCTATGTTGGCCGGTGTGGTTCCCAATCAGAGGCAGCTGTCGCTCGTTGTCTCTGATTGGGGACCATACTTAGGCAGCCTATTGGCACTATTGAGTTGTGGATCTTGTTCCGTATAAGGTATGTTGTTTGTGTCTACCTTGGACTTCACGTTTCGTTTCGTTTATTGTTTTGTCGAGTGTTTATTAAGTTTAAATAAACATGTATGCATATCACGCTGCGCCTTGGTCCGACCCGTCTATGAATGAACGTGACAGAAGATCCCACCAAACAAGGACCAAGCAGCGTGCCCAGAAGGAGCAAACGCCGGGGATTCAACGGGAGGTAACTTTAGTAGATGTCCTCCTCGGTTGAGGGAGAATTACTGAGGAGGAGCCGTCCGTTATCGGGAGGCGATGAAGGTTGATGCCCAGGTAGGAGAGGAGAAACGGCGCCAACCGTGCCGACGACGGAGACCCGAGAGGCAACCCCAAGAAAATGTTTTGGGGGGGGGCACACGGGGTGGATGACGAGGCAGCAGGAGGCCGTGGAAGGGCGAATCTGCAGGTTAGGAGAGGAGGCCACCATGTTACGGGGGCTATTGGTTCAGAGGGAGCAGGAGTTATTCGGTCAGAGGGAGGCGCTACAGGAGGATAAAAGGGAGAAGGAAAGTGTAGAGGCACAGCGAGAGGAGCTGGTTAGGCAGCAGAAGGAGCGGGGGTTAATAAAGGAACCCAGTCCCGCTCCTCGCACCAAGAAAGTGGTGCGTGTCGCCAGTCCGGTCCGGCCCGTTCCTGCTCCCCGCACTAAGCCAGTGGTGCGTGTTCCCAGTACGGCCCGACCCGTTCCTGCTCCTCGCACCAAGCCAGTGGTGCGCGTCGCCAGCCCGGCCCGGCCTGTTCCTGCTCCTTGCACCAAGCCAGTGGTGCGCGTCGCCAGCCCGGCCCGGCCTGTTCCTGCTCCTCGCACCAAGCCAGTGGTGCGCGTCGCGAGCCTGGCCCGGCCTGTTCCTGCTCCTCACACCAAGCCAGTGGTGCGCGTCGCCAGCCCGGCCCGTTCCTGCTCCTCGCACCAAACCAGTGGTGCGCGTCGCCAGTCCGGTCCGGCCCGTGCCTGCTCCTCGCACCAGACCAGTGGTGCGTTTGTCCAGTCCGGTACGGCCCATGCCCGTTCCATCGGTACCTGGTCCGGCACCGGTCAGCTGCTCCACTCAGGAGCCAGAGCAGTCCGCTCCACCGGTGCCTGATCCAGCTCCGGTCAGCTGCTCCACTCCGGAGCCAGAGCAGTCCGCTCCACCGGTGCCTGATCCAGCTCCGGTCAGCTGCGTCACTCCGGAGCCAGAGCAGTCCGCTCCACCGGGGTCTAGTCCAGCTCCGGTCAACGGCTCCACTTCGGAGCCAGAGCAGTCCGCTCCACCGGTGCCTGATCCAGCACCGGTCAGCGGCTCCACTCCGGAGCCAGAGTAGTCCGCTCCACCGGTGCCCTGTCCAGCTCCGGTCAGCGGCTCCAGTCCAGACCATGACGTCAGCCCCTCTCCAGGTTCGGGGTCTCCCACACCAGGGTCCAGACAGGGCCTGGCATATCGTGGGAGGAAGGAGAGGGGAAGCAACGCGCCGTGGTCTAGACCAGACCAGGGGCGCAACAGGGAGGCGAAGAGTGAGAGGTCGTCACACCCTGAGCCGGATCTGCCTCCGATGCGGAATGCCCACCCGGCCCCTACCCTGTTATGTTTATGTTGTGCGGTCGGAATCCGCACCTTTGGGGGGGGGGGTACTGTCACGCCCTGACTCAGGGGATGCTTATATGTTGAGTCAGGGTGTGTATATGCTATGTTGTGTAGTTCTATGTTTTCTATCTAGTATGGGTATTTCTATGTTGGCCGATGTGGTTCCCAATCAGAGGTGGCTGTCGCTCGTTGTCTCTGATTGGGGACCATACTTAGGCAGCCTATTGGCACTACTGAGTTGTGGGATCTTGTTCCGTATAAGGTATGTTGTTTGTGTCTACCTTGGACTTCACGTTTCGTTTATTGTTTTGTCGAGTGTTTATTACGTTTTTAAATAAACATGTATGCATATCACGCTGCGCCTTGGTCCGACCCGTCTATGAACGAACGTGACACTCCTGCTGGGCTTTTTATTGTCCGATTCGTCAGTAAAACTGCTGCACTATATCAGAGGCCATAGCTGGATGTCTGGGGATATGGGGACAGACTGTTGTTCTCCCTGTGAGTTTTAGGGCTGTGGTGCTCCGGTAGCAGCAGCTGTGGTTGGTTTATACGAGCCCTGTGGTGAGGTCCTGTTGTCAGGACCAGGATATCTGGTATATTTACTGGAGCTCAGGGAGCCATAAGTCTCCTGTGGAGAAATGGGAAACCTCGCTGCGGTGGAGAGGGAATCACCACCTCTCATATATTTATCTTTCATGTTTCTCCCTCTCTCCCTTTTAAATGCTTCCTCTCTCCCTCTAATTCTTCCCCTCCCCTTTTTTAATGCTCCCTCTCTCCCTCTCTTTCTCCCCTCTCTGCCTCCTGCCTCTCTCTTCCTCTCTCTATCTGTCACTAGGGGTCCCCAGCACACTGATCTACCCAATCAGGTGCCTCCTTCTCCTCCCCCTAAATGGGATTATTCTAGGAGGAGGTTATGGGGTACAGCACAATGCAGTGATTAAAGCAGCCTGAGAGTTGTAGGTGTGTGTGTGTCTGTCTGGGTGCGTGCGTGTGTGTGTGTGTGTATGACAGAGAAACAGAGATAGAGAGAGGGTGGGGTCACTGGGGGATTAAGGCTGTGCAGATACATGCATGCACTTACGGCAGCAGTTCCAAAACTAGGTGTCGCGACCCCATGTGTGATCACCTGAAATGAAAATGGGGTTGCGGGAGAATTTCCAAAATCCCCCCCAAAAATATACACAGTACCAGCCAAAAGTTTGGACACACCTACTCATTCCAGGGTTTTTCTTTATTTTCACTATGTTCTACATTGTACAATAATAGTGAAGACATCAAAACTATTAAATAACACATATGGAATCATGTAGTAACCAAAAAAGTGTTAAACAAATCAAAATATATTTTATATTTGAGATTCTTCAAGTAGCCACCCTTTGCCTTGATGACAGCACTCTTGGCATTCTCTCAACCAGCTTCATGAGGTAGTCACCTGGAATGCATTTCAATTAACAGGTGTGCCTTCTTAAAAGTTAATTTGTGGAATTTCTTTCCTTCTTAATGCCAATCAGTTGTGTTGTGACAAGGTAGGGGTGGTATACAGAAGATGGCCCTATTTGGTAAAAGACCAAGTCCATATTATGGCAAGAACAGCTCAAATAAGCAAAGAGAAATGACAGTCCATCATTACTTTAAGACATGAAGGTCAGTCAATATGGAAAGTGCAGTCGAAGAAACCATCAAGCGCTAAGATGAAACTGGCTCTCATGAGGACCGCCACAGGAATGGAAGACCCAGAGTTACCTCTGCTGCAAAGGATAAGTTCATTAGAGTTACCAGCCTCAGAAATTGCAGCCCAAATAAATGCTTCACAGAGTTCAAGTCACAGACACATCTCAACATCAACTGTTCAGACGGGACTGTGTGAATCAGGTCTTCATGGTCGAATTGCTGCAAAGAAACCACTACTAAAGGACACCAATAATAAGAAGAGACCTGCTTGGGCCAAGAAAAACGAGCAATGGACATTAGACCAGTGGAAATTTGTCCTTTGGTCTGGAGTCCAAATTGGAGATTTTGGGTTCCAACCGCCGTGGCTTTGTGAGACGCGGTGTGGGTGAACGGATGATCTCCGCATGTGTATTTCCCACCGTAAAGCATGGAGGAGGAGGTGTTATGGTGTGGGGGTGCTTTGCTGGTGACACTGTCTGTGATTTATTTAGAATTCAAGGCACACTTAACCAGCATGGCTACCACAGCATTATGCAGTGATATGCCATCCCATCTGGTTTGGGCTTAGTCCCACTATCATTTGTTTTTCAACAGGACAATGACCCAACACACCTCCAGGCTGTGTAAGGGCTATTTGACCAAGGAGAGTGATGGAGTGCTGCATCAGATGACCTGGCCTCCACAATCCCCCGACCTCAACCCAATTGAGATGGTTTGGGATGAGTCGGACCGCAGAGTGAAGGAAAAGCAGTCAACAAGTGCTCAGCATATGTGGGAACTCCTTCAAGACTGTTGGAAAAGCATCAAGGCAAAGGGTGGCTATATAAAGAATCTCAAATATAAAATATATTTTGATTTGTATAACCCTTTTTTGGTTACTACATGATTCCATGTGTGTTATTTCATAGTGTTGATGTCTTCATTATTATTCTACAATGTAGAAAATAGTAGAAATAAAGAAAAACCCTTGATTGAGTAGGTGTGTCCAAACCTTTGACTGGTACTGTATACATACAGTGTATATACACTGCTCAAAAAAATAAAGAGAACACTGAAATAACACATCCTAGATCTGAATGAATGAAATAATCTTATTAAATACTTTTTTCTTTACATAGTTGAATGTGCTGACAACAAAATCACACAAAAATGATGAATGGAAATCAAATGTATCAACCCATGGAGGTCTGGATTTGGAGTCACCCTCAAAATTAAAGTGTAAAACCACACTACAGGCTGATCCAACTTTGATGTAATGTCCTTAAAACAAGTCAAAATGAGGCTCAGTAGTGTGTGTGGCCTCCACGTGCCTGTATGACCTCCCTACAACACCTGGGCATGCTCCTGATGAGGTGGCGGATGGTCTCCTGAGGGATCTCCTCCCAGACCTGGACTAAAGCATCCGCCAACTCCTGGACAGTCTGTGGTGCAACGTGACGTTGGTGGATGGAGCGAGACATGATGTCCCAGATGTGCTCAATTGGATTCAGGTCTGGGGAACGGGCGGGCCAGTCCATAGCATCAATGCCTTCCTCTTGCAGGAACTGCTGACACACTCCAGCCACATGAGGTCTAGCATTGTCTTGCATTAGGAGGAACCCAGGGCCAACCGCACCACTATATGGTCTCACAAGGGGTCTGAGGATCTCATCTCGGTACCTAATGGCAGTCAGGCTACCTCTGGCGAGCACATGGAGGCCCACCAAAGAAATGCCACCCCACACCATGACTGACCCACCGCCAAACCGGTCATGCTGGAGGATGTTGCAGGCAGCAGAACGTTCTCCACGGCGTCTCCAGACTCTGTCACGTCTGTCACATGTGCTCAGTGTGAACCTGCTTTCATCTGTGAAGAGCACAGGGCGCCAGTGGCGAATTTGCCAATCTTGGTGTTCTCTGGCAAATGCCAAATGTCCTGCACGGTGTTGGGCTGTAAGCACAACCCCCACCTGTGGACGTCGGGCTCTCATACCACCCTCATGGAGTCTGTTTCTGACCATTTGAGCAGACACATGCACATTTGTGGCCTGCTGGAGGTCATTTTGCAGGGCTCTGGCAGTGCTCCTCCTGCTCCTCCTTGCACAAAGGCGGAGGTAGCAGTCCTGCTGCTGGGTTGTTGCCCTCCTACGGCCTCCTCCACGTCTCCTGATGTACTGGCCTGTCTCCTGGTAGCGCCTCCATGCTCTGGACACTACGCTGACAGACACAGCAAACCTTCTTGCCACAGCTCGCATTGATGTGCCATCCTGGATGAGCTGCACTACCTGAGCCACTTGTGTGGGTTGTAGACTCCGTCTCATGCTACCACTAGAGTGAAAGCACTGCCAGCATTCAAAAGTGACCAAAACATCAGCCAGGAATCATAGGAACTGAGAAGTGGTCTGTGGTCACCACCTGCAAAACCAGTCCTTTATTGGGGGTGTCTTGCTAATTGCCTATAATTTCCACCTGTTGTCTATTCCATTTGCACAACAGCATGTGAAATGTATTGTCAATCAGTGTTGCTTCCTAAGTGGACAGTTTGATTTCACAGAAGTGTGATTGACTTGAAGTTACATTGTGTTCCCTTTTAATTTTTTGAGCAGTGTATATTATGACATAGTCTTTGTATCTCAAAATCATTGTAATGTGGTTAACCTTAAAAATCTAAATGAAAATTATTCAAATACAAAATATAAAATTCAACCAGAGTGCCCTTAGATCATGCGAAAGGTTGCATTCACATGGTGAATGGCTAGGCCAGCTAGCTAAGAAACCACACACTATTGCAGAGACTTTGATATTACTGTCCGCTATCGGTATGGTGAAAACAATGTGTGAGGAGACAGAGGCACAGAAACTCACATCAATACCTTTGTCAGATAGCATGAATTATTTGTTTAACAGTGTTATCGCTAGCAATCAAGAGGAAACCCCAACTGAAAGACTCAAAAACTCCCCAGTTTATGCTCTCAAAATGGACGTTAGCTGTGAGGGCCGAGATGCCCATGCCTTGACCTTTGTTCGCTATACATGTCGGGGGATGATATTCACGAGGACATATTGTTCTGTCTCACGATTCCCGAGCATGAAACAGGACAGGGGATGTTCAGTGTGCTGCGTGGCTATATTGACGAAAAACAGATTCCATGGGATCGAATGGTGGGCTTTTGCACAGATGGGGCTCCATCTATGGTGGGATGGCAGGCAGGCCGCCACTCTAGTTATGAATGTGTCTCCCTCTGCCTTATGGACGGACGCATTGTATGGTACACAGAGAACAATTGGGGACAAAAGAGCAGAGCACAGAACTCAGAGATATACTGCAGCAGGTAACTTCGATTGTAAACTACATAAAATAACATCCACTGCGCGCACGACTGTTCGCAAAACTATGTGGAGATATGGGATCAGAGCATGACAATGTTCTATTTCACACCGAGGCTTGGTGGTTAGCGCGGGGGAGTGTTGGAAAGATTTTTCGCATTGAGAGAACTGTTGTCATTCACAATGGATGTAAAAAAAAAAAAAAACAGACATGGTTGACTTTCTGTGTAATGAAAAGAAAATATGGCTCCTTGCCTATATAACAGACATATTTGGGAAATAGAACGAACTGAACGCAAGCATGCAGGGGAAATACAAAAACATTCTACAGATGAGTGACCAAATCAGTGGATTCAGAGGAAAGGATTCTTATTGGAGAGTCATTCAAAGCGAACCATGCACCCTTCCCTCGGTTGTGCATGTTTCCAACAGAAAACAGCATCAGTAAGTGTCCCACATGATTGATGACTGCTCACCTCCAACGCTTGGATGAGCACTTTGGGACCTACTTCCCAATCCATTTTACTGTGATCCTGGCTCAATTTACATGCTGGTAAGTAAAATCGAATAGCTGATTGAGCTGTCATTCACGGGTCACTACGGAGGAGTTTTGGCTCCTGACTCAAAGGGAATACCCTGCCGACTCCCTCTGACATTAATGCCGCGTTCAAAACAACTAGGAAGTCGGAACTGGGAACTCAGAAATCTCAGACTTCCGACTTCAGTGCGTTCAAGATAACTGGGAACTCCGAGCTCCGACTGGGAAAAATAGTTGTGAACGGTCATCCAACTCGGAATTCCAACTCTGGAACTCGGGCCTCTTAGAGCTCCGACTTTCCAACCTGAAGATCACTGACATCATTATTTTACCTTGTTTTTTTCCGAGTTCCCAGTTGTCTTGAAAGCACCATAAAACTCATGGTACCCTTTGACAGCTCATATCTGTATGAAACTGGATTCAGTGCTCTCGTCTGCATTAAAACCAAATATCGGTCCAGGTTGGATGTGACAGCAGATATGAGGTGCACACTGTCGAACATGTCCCTGGACTTTGAGAAGCTCCGACACGACATGCATCAAGCACACCCATGTCATTAGTGGTGGTGAGATAAGATACATTATGTAAGATTAATTTGCAGTTGACTGTCATAGCCCCACATTAAAAGTATGTGATGGTGAGTTGAGAAGACAATCAGAAATACTGTTAGAATGTTTTTCAATTGACTGCCATAGCCACAAATAAAAAAGTTAACATTGGCTGTTAATTACATACTTTTTTTCACATGGTTGGGGTAGCGAGAATTTTCCAATATAAAAATTGGGTCGTAGGCCAAGAAGGTTTCGGAACCCCTGACTTACGGGCCAAGGTCAGACAGGGGAGCAACACAATGCCTTTTTATGGGGAGTAATGTGATAAATTGGCAAGGGTCAATCCTGAGGGCAACAAGGAGAAGGAGCATGGGTGATATCTAAGCAAGATTGCTGTATTTCTTAAAGTGCACCTACTCAAAGTTCATCCACTTTGTGAAGTCATTTTAATATTTTGCACATAGAGCTGAACATAGCTCTCTGTGGTTCCCCATGCTGAGAATATACAGGAGTTTAGAACAGGTGTATTATAAAGTGAACATCTTAGTACCGTTCCCAAGTCAGCTCCTGAGAGTGCACACATATCTCTTCTTAAGAGAGATGAGGTGAGAGTGTGAGCATAAAGCAGTTGAACGGAGTGATGATGTGGAGCTCAATGAATATCGTTCTACCTCTCAGCAGGAAACATGGGGCTATGGATCATAAATAATAAATGGGATGGATTTCCTGCTTCCTCTGGTTGTGAGGAGAGCAGTTTGCCTGGGCCCGGACGCATCCCTGATCACAGGTTAATCTGACTCCCCTCTAACTAATGCTAATTAGCGCTATGCTAGGCTATTGTGCTGTATCAGACACCCAGCCTGGGATCTGGTGCCAATAACTATCAACATTGACATGGACACAAACTGAAATTAGAATCTCCCAGAGACGCATAACAGGAATATACTGTATCTTGGTCAATATCACAAAATATAAAGAACTGCTTGAATTGCAGTAAGAATTCAGAGGAATGTTCAATCCAATGTGCTGCTGAAGTTTTATTGAGTTCTCCCAATTGTCCCTTTCCCTGCAGCCAAAGAAACCACAATTGTAAGCACACACACACATACACACACACACACATTTGCGATCAGCTAAACCTTTTAGATTTGTATGTAATGGGGTCGTATGCTACAGAATGGGAATGATATGTAAATTAGTCTGTCTAGTGGACAGAGTTTTTAGAGGGAGAACAGAGTAAACAGAGATAGTGTTTCTGTTTTGTCTCCTGCAGAGAGCAAAACATCCACTCTAACATCCAACTGTGTTCAACCAAAGTAGGAGGAAATTCAATTTGGGTAATGGTTCTCTCAAGGCGAATAAAGACAATGTTTTAGCCAGTCCATCACACTAGGGTCGTCTTGGTTGGAGAACAAGGGGGTTGTTAAATCCACCATTCAATGGTTAAATTGAGTAGATTGATTGGCTAATTGGTTGATTAATTGAATTAATTGAGTATCTGAAAATGGTCTAACCTGCTGGGGAATCGTTGTGGTTCTCCTCATCAGAGTCAGCGAACACCTCAGCCAGCTCCTGGTCAGACATGTCGGTTAGCTCCGTCAGGTCCAGGAGGTCAAAGTGCACCTCCAGGGAGGATACGCTGCTCAGAGGCTCTGCAGGGTCAGGGGTTTGGGGTCAGAGAGAGAGGAAATTAGTAAGGTCATAGTTATGGACTGATATGGAGCAGCTGGTGGATTTTATGATAAACTCAATAACAACCCAGTAGATGTGTAATATCTCACTACAACTCAATGCTGTCCACACAACTCACCCAGAACACCCCCTCCGCCACACACACACAACCCCCACACCCTCCTGACCCTCCCTCACATTCTCAGTACCCCCTGGTGTAGAACTGAAAACGATACCGTCGACACGGTAGAATCCATGTCTTTTTAAAACAAACGTTATCTCTCGTGTTCTTTTGATGCTCTGTGCCATACTGTGATAGAAAGATAAAAAGAAGGCCTAGAGACAGCTTGGCTTTGTGTGCTGATCTGTCCTGTGTAAGAGATATGGACCTCTGTGTCAGAATGATGCCAATCTTAACAGCCAATGCTTGACTGGAGCATCAAGACTAGGGCCAGAGAAGCTAGAAATAGAGGGTATTGAAACAACATGGCCAGTCTGTTCCTTCTCCTCACCCTCTGTCCTGAGTGTATGGCACCTGTTCTTGATTCCAAAAGTCACCGATACCCCAGACCCTGCTCCAATGTCTATTGTTACACCCGAGCGGCACGACGGTGCCGTTAACATGTACTGTTTTTATTCACGTTAAAAGAAGAGGATGACAGTCGCAACATTCCACACTGGCAGCATTCACGCAGTATGGCAGTTACATTTATATTTTAGTCACACATGCTTTGCTAAGCATCTATGGAGTGTTACAGCACCATGCTTGTCTGACACAATGCTTCTGGCTGGGTGGAGTTGGCTTTCTTTAGCGATCATTGGTGAGGCATAACGGCTGACTGTGTGTTCTATACGGTGTTACAGTTTTTCTCAGTCGCTTTGGTGCATTTCTTAGATCAAAAGTGCAATTCTTGATACTACTTGTACAAATTCCAAATCATCTAGTCACTTGTGCACATCATTAAAGCAATTTCTTATTCCTTTGAACAAATTGCAATTGCTTTTGTACATATTGCAATTGATAATGTACAAGTGTCAGCTTTTTTCCACATTTTCAATTGCTCATGTCATGTTGATCAAAATATAGTAGATGGTTCTCTGTTGAATAGTCTTACCCCTCAAAACATCTAGGCATTAGTTCCTTGCATAAGCCATTACATGCAAAATTGTTGAACTATTTGTCATAAACTGTCAAGCATAGTTTTACACATTTCTATTAGACCTTTTGTACAAAAACGTAAATTGCTGAATCGTGCAGGTGAAATTAACCCTCACTCATGAAGGAATGTAAAGTGTTAGTTCAACCAACAATCAACCAGTTGTCTAAATTGCTCAAAGGTGCATCTCATGAAGAATCAATTGGCAAGCATATATAGACAGACCACAACACAGAGTTGCAATTTTCCAATAATGGATGGACCAGGAAACGAACAGGGTCAACAGCCAAGAGGAGGAAGAAGAGGAGCAAGGATGCGTGGTGGAAGGCAAAACAGAGGAAGAGGCAGAAGAGGACATAGGCGCATATCTGATGACATAAGGGCCACTATTGTAGACCATGTTGTCAATCATGGCCTTACAATGGCTGAGGCGGGTCGAAGGGTGCAGCCGAATATTGGGAGATCAACCGTGTCCTCAATAGTACAAACGTTTCGAAGAGAGAACAGGTATGTCCACCAATGTACAGTGCACTGTTACTGTATATAAGCAGTATACTGTATACTTCCTACAATGCTTCATATTACAGTAGTCCACTTGTATTTCACAGCATACAGAAATATACTCTATACAGATACATACTGCACCTTACATGCACCCACCTGTATGTTTTACAGTAAAATGTGTGTTCGCATAGTTTTTGTCTATGTGAAAGTGTGCGATGCATCACTGCATTTTTCCACACATAGGACTGCAAGATTACCTCAAACCGGTGGCAGAGGACGCCTTTTCACACCTCAACAGGAGGAGGCTATTTGCACCATGGTCCGAGCAAACAATGCCATGAGACTCAGGGAAATACAAAGGACCATTATAGAAGACAACGATGTCTTTGAAAACATCCATACGGTTAGCATCTCAACCATCGACAGGGTGCTGCATAGAAACCAGATGAGTATGAAACAGCTGTACCGTGTACCATTCCAAAGGAATGAGGACAGAGTTAAGGAGCTACGGTACCAGTATGTACAGGTAAAACATATATCTATGTAACTACTTTACAGCAACATTTTATAGTGTTACATAGTACAGTAAGCATAAACTGCACACATTTCCATTGCTGTGGAAGGAACATGCAATATATGTACATTTTATGTCACTCTTCCTTACCAAAACAAATTCAACTGTGTGTTCTGGGATATAGCGTATAATGGAGTTGGAATCAAGTGAACCCTCTCACAACTTTGTATACGTGGATGAGGCTGGCTTCAACCTGACCAAATGCAGAAGGCGGGGTCGGAATATCATCGGTCACAGAGCTACTGTGGATTTGCCAGGCCAACGGGGAGGAAATATCACCATGTGTGCTGCTATTTCGGAGCATGGTGTCCTAACCCATATCCCCCTTTTAGGGCCATACAACACCCAGCATCTACTCAACTTTTTAGAGACTCTCTACAGGGCTCTCATCCCTGATGATGAGAGGGGTCTGTTTAGAGAGGATTTGCCAAAGTATGTGGTCATTTGTGATAATGTGAGTTTCCATCGATCAAACATTATAAGGCAATGGTTTGTGACCCACCCGAGGATGCTCATAGAATTCCTCCCACCTTATTCACCATTCCTTAACCCAATTGAGGAGTTCTTTTCAGCATGGAGGTGGAAGGTGTACGATCGTCAGCCACACACACAGATGACCCTGCTGGCTGCAATGGATGCAGCATGTGAGGACACCACAGTAGACGCCTGCAGAGGATGGATAAGGCATTCCAAAAGATTCTTTCCACGTTGCATTGGAAGGGAAAATATCCGGTGTGATGTGGATGAGAATATGTGGGCTGACAGACAGGAACGTCTGGATGTGTAGAGACAGCACTAGAACAGTGCTGTGGGCAAAGTTGTGCCTTAGGGGTGGTTTCCTGTGTTTCTTTCTAATTTAGTTTTTTTTCCTTTGTGCCCCTTGGGTTGTCCAGTCTCTTTCAATCAATAACCCACATACAGTAATATGTAAATAGTACTGTTGAAATTGATATATGCCATAGAAGTGCAGCCTTGTGCATTTTCAATACAGTAACTGTCATCCAAACTGTAGCCTAAGTTTACATCAGGTAATACTGTCAAAGTACACAGTTCCATTGACAACATGCCTAAACATTTTGACAACCTTGTTCGTGAACAATGACTCAATGACTTATCATTCTGATGACACTGACATGATCATTGGCATGAATATTTACTTTTGAGAGATGTACTAAGGATTTTTAGTGACTGACTAGCTTTAGAAACATATCTATTGTATATTGCAGTTTGTACAAATTGTTCTGAGAAATGCACTTATTATTTTGCACATGTTAGGGATGATGTGAAAAATGCACCAAAGCGACTGAGAAAAACTGTAATAGTAATGGACTCTATGCACTTCGTGTATGTGTGTGTTTATATATGTGCCTTTAAGGAGGCTTGTCTCTGTGCCAGTGTTTTTGGCTTGTGAGTGGGTGTATATAGCTGTGTGTCTGTAGAGAGAGAGCGGGGGTAGATGGTTTTTAAGGATACTGTTCCCCAGCTAATTTCTCTCTACCAGCCAGTCAGTATACTGCCACAGGGTGCATCACAGACCTCTCCTCAACACTCCTTTGTTCCGTTGCTGCACAGCTCCATTCTCTCACTGTTCTCTCATTCTCCTGATAAATATATAGTGCAGACATTGATTTAAGAAGATAAAAACCTTTAACCACATTATTATAAGTCAGAGAGAGTCGATAATCATGCTAAATCAGCAAGCCTGGTGGTGGCTCTGCTGTATTTCACACATTTGTGTGGGGATATGGGCAGAGATACACAGAGGATTTGAGATGGAGAATTTCAATGGGTGCCAAAAGTTCCCAGACAATTGAATTCTACAATATAAATTGTCCTGAACAATGGATTAAAGTGAGCTCAAATAAATCCATTTCTGCTCCAACTCCTTTCTGCCTCTAATTTGGAAGTTTTTCCTGGTAAGCCCTTCTCTCGATTACAGTATTATTGTCACTGAATGCTTGGTGCCAACATGGATGATGGTGTGCCAACATGGATGATGGTGTGCCAACATGGATGATGGTGTGCCAATATGGATGATGGTTTGCCAACATGGATGATGGTGTGCCAACATGGATGATGTTTTGCCAACATGGATGACGGTTTGCCAACATGGATGACGGTGTGCCAACATGGATGACGGTGTGCCAACATGGATGACGGTGTGCCAACATGGATGATGGTTTGCTAAACTCTGTATACCTTTGGCTCTTACAGTGAGTGGTGGCCTTGTTTTTCCTGGGATACCCTGTTACTCACAACAACACACATCTACAGCAAGATACATTTTGCACAGTACTTACTGAAAAGTACAATATAAATCCTCCAACAATCTCTATTGTCTTGTTCCTCTTTACCAGACCTGTCCACAGACAGTACAAATACTGACTACATCTGCCTGTGTGCTCCAGACACTAGCTCCCATGAGAGGAGATGTGAGGAGACAAGTGGAACGACAGAGGAGAGGAGAAGGAGACAGTAAAGATGAGAGGAACGCTAGTGAGGAGCGAGATGAGAGGAAGGTAAATATATTGTGGATTGACATTCTACCGGCGTTTGAAGTCTTCTAATGAGACAACTGCAGCCGTAGAGGATCAGAGGCGGAGAAGCAGACACTCCTGTCTCACCTTTCCTTAATGAGCCACTCATTTTATGACGTGGGAGGCTCAGGCTGCCCCTTTGCACTACTCCTCCCTCACTGAATGGGAGGACGTTGCCACTAGACACTGATCTATGGTTTGTTTTGCATTATCCAACCTTAATGATGAAGGCTAGGATTTGGGGAGGGTAAGCTGATCCTCAAACTTTGGTTAAGGGTAACTTCTACCTCCCTAGGGCTGTGGGCTAGCCTGCTGTACAGATCTAGGATCAGCTTACATGGAAAAGCACACAACTGACCTTAGATCAGTATAGCTAGGGGAGACTGCGGGTCAGTCAGTGTGTGTCTGAGGGGTTAACTGAACTCCACAGCATCAGTTGAACCATATGCAGTGATAAAGGCCTGATTAGCATTATGGGATGTCAAGAGCTCTGTCTCCATGGTGCGCTAGCTGTTTCCTCCCTTAGAGCAAATCTTTACAGGCCTGCTTGGTTCACTTAGCTAATCTAAATTTGAATGATTCACTGGCTGTTTGTTCCACCTGCCCCAGTTTCTGGAAGGATGTGGACTGCGGTGTGAGGGGATGACAGAGGCTCGCCTCATAGGGGGCTGTTGCTGATTACTGCAGAGGAGTGGTGGTCGCTCAGGTGCCTATAGCTGTCGAAGCATCACCCAGGTGAGAGCTACACTTTTCGTTGGTGGATCTGTTCCAGCCTACCTACAGAGGAGGAGTAGCTGTGAACTTCAGAGACAGAGGTGCCTGATGAAGCGCTCTGGACCTGCCTGTCTGACCAATGTTTCTCCCTCCCTGGCTGGACCATCGACGCCACCTCCAGTCAAGCTACTCCTGTACTGAACTACATCATCATCCAGCTGTGGGAAACCATCTCCCATGAACTGCCAGCTCCCTGAATTCGTTTTTGTTTGTTTTTTCAAAGTGAGATTCTGTATGAAAAGTGCTATATAAAATACATATATTATTATTATTATTATTAATAATCAACTGAATCCATTTACCATGCTTCAGATGCACTGCATTAAAAAAAGCCCATCTCGGTAAACAATCTTTAGTATTTAGCTGGTTGTGATGTACGTTAATGTATCAATATTTACCAACGTGGATGACATGGGCTTATAAGGTAAATTAGATATAATGGTGTGACATGGTTTGACTAGCCTAGCGCAAACACGGTACACAGGGAATTGAATTGGACATGACTGTATTAAGCAGAGCCAATAAATCTGTGCAGGCCAGGCTCTTTAACTACCACACCAGATATACAGTATATGCTGGTCCGGTCACCCACGTTACGACTCTAATAAAAGGCATTACCAAAGCCTGTCAGGCGTAACCGCATGACATTAGCCTCGATCAGGCTCTGGGGCTGAGATAACACAAGGCTAAAGGGTCATGATAACCTTAGTTACCCTATTAACAGGGTCATGATAACCATAGTAACGGAGCTGACAGAAGCAACACCTGCACCATATTGGTTCTGAATGAAGCCCATAGCGCTGGGATGTGGCATAGTTTTGGCTATATTCTAGCCATTAGACTAGATTCTAAGCAAGCTGGATAATGAAATGTGCTCATGCATATTTTAATACATCTACAAAATCTATTATATGGAGGGTGCTGTCCTACTCTAATACCCCCATACTATATTCTACTTGATCAGTCCTCTAAGCCGACACACCCTCAGGGCATGTGTCAGGTGCAACCCCTCCCTGAGAAAATGATCTGGGTTTAAGAATGTATTGAGGGATGGAGGGAGGGAAAGTGTGCAAATGGAAGAGGACTGTAGGGTACTGTGTGTGTGTGTGTGTGTGTGTGTGTGTGTGTGTGTGTGTGTGTGTGTGTGTGTGTGTGTGTGTGTGTGTGTGTGTGTGTGTGTGTGTGTGTGTGTGTGTGTGTGTGTGTGTGTTAAGGAGGGAGGACAGCCTAAGATCAGACTGTGGGAATAGCTTCTACTGGATGAGTTCTCTCCAGAGGCCTGGAATAGGCTTGCCCACGGCTGTCTGTCTCTTTGAATCTCCCAGCAAAAGAAGTAGAGAGGAAGGGAGAGAGAGAGAGAGAGTGAGAGAGAGAGGAGGGAGGGAAGACAAGTAGTTAAAATTAGTTAGGAGAGAAAGGGAGAGAGGGGAGATGAAGACAGAAAGGGGTTATAAAGAAATGCCACCTCCACTCTATCTCTCTCTCTTTTTCTCTCTCTCTCTAAACTGGTTACAGTCATCCCACTCCCCTTTGTTTCTTTTCTCTCCTCTACCCCCCTCTCCTCTCCTCTCCTCTCCTGTCTTCTCCCTCTCCTCTACCCCCCCTCTACTCTCCTCTCCTGTCTTCTCCCTCTCCTCTACCCCCCTCTCCTCTCCTCTCCTGTCTTCTCCCTCTCCTCTACTCCCCTCTCCTCTCCTCTCCTCTCTTCTCCCTCTCCTCTACCCCCCCTCTACTCTCCTCTCCTGTCTTCTCCCTCTCCTCTACCCCCCTCTACTCTCCTCTCCTGTCTTCTCCCTCTCCTCTACCCCCCCTCTACTCTCCTCTCCTGTCTTCTCCCTCTCCTCTACCCCCCTCTCCTCTCCTCTCCTGTCTTCTCCCTCTCCTCTACTCCCCTCTCCTCTCCTCTCCTCTCTTCTCCCTCTCCTCTACCCCCCCTCTACTCTCCTCTCCTGTCTTCTCCCTCTCCTCTACCCCCCTCTACTCTCCTCTCCTGTCTTCTCCCTCTCCTCTACCCCCCTCTACTATCCTCTCCTGTCTTCTCCCTCTCCCACCCCCATTTCTCCTTGAATAATTGATCAGTAACACATTTTCTCTCCCAGCAAGGTTGGTGAGAGAGATGGAGAAAAACGGTTGCTGCTCTCTCTCAACTCATTAAGTGTCTCTCTGGGAGCCCATTGGCGGGACTAGACCCATAGTACATTCACACTGAGAAGGAAAAGTGTCAGACATATAGTAGGCTAGCATGGCAGATGTTTAAAGGATGCTAAGCAGTAGCCCACTTGTGAAGCACACACACACCCAAACCAACCACCCACTTGTCCTTGTTGTCCTGACACCTCCTGCTGTTTTTGGCTGACGGTTACAAATTGAAAATGGGAAAAAATAAAGTGGACTTAGAAATGACTTTGGTTGTTTCTTTGGCTTTTGGCCCGTTCTTAAATGCAGCCTCAGGTCTTTCCTTTTTATTGTTCTTCTCCCTTATTCTCTTGTCACTGCCTTCTCTCTCTTGCTGTCTGTCTCGCCTCTCTGCCAGGATGTACTGTATATTGAAAATGTAATAGAATGTAAGATGAGGGGAGAGGGAGGAGTATACATATCATGGAAAAGAGGAGGGGAACGGACAAACTCAATTGGAAAGAAAAATTGAGAGAGAGTGAGCGATAAGAAAGAGTTTGGGAAAACAAATCAGGGGAGAGAAAGATGAGGGAGAAGAGGGGTAATATGCCCTCGTGAAGACTGAGATAATTGCCTGGTAGGCTGGGCTGTCAATAGCAGTAGTCTAGCTGAGGGGAGCGGAGGGGAGACTGGGGGCTCTATCAAAAAGTACAATGCCTCTGTATCTGACCCCCCCCTCCTAAGGCCCCCCAGCCTCCCCATAGATCACTGATCATTAGCCTAGCCGGAGCAGCCTATAATGAGGATCGAGGGGGAGACGGGGTAAGCTAGGGAGACGGTTGTAAGGGTCTCCCCCTTTAGCACAACGATGAGCACAGTATAGAACAGCCAGTCTCAACAACAGCCTATAATAAGACTATAATGACTCCCAAACACTCTCATACACTCAGGCTTTAACAGGGGCTTCCACTGTGTCTCAGTAGTATTGATTATAGTGCAGTGTGATGCTTGGCTCAGAGCCAGTGAACTGGAATTGGCCTTATCTAGAAGTAACAGAAAGTAATTGGGTCCGGCCAAACTCAGCAAGGGGGCTATTAACAACTTCATCCAATTGTTATTCGCTCCCCACAATACATAAACATTTACTAGTTTTATGATGTAACTAAAGGGTTTCTGGAAAGTGACACTCATAGGATTTGACAGAGTGTGCCACCTTTAACCCTCCCTCTCCCTCCCTCTCTGTCTGTAGGGTAACTGTGCGCCAGGTGGCACATTAAGGCAGGAGGACACAGATACTGGGCTGTAGTGGCACTGTCTCCCTGAATGGGTGTTTAGTTGTTGGGTAGATAAAGACCTCCTTGTGAGGCCTGTGTCTGTGTGTGTGTCTGTGTGTGTGTCTGTGTGTGTGTCAGGGACACAGAGAGCTCCCTCTGTGGGGGGACAGACACACAATGATGCCTTTTAGCGGGGGGTTTGGAAGTGGGGAAGGGTACAGGACAGGGTGGAAGAGGGGTCAGGGGAACTGGGAAGATGGGTGCAATATATCCCAATTGAACCCCAGAGGAAGTGATGAACTGACCACAGTGTGCACCTGTGTCCCAACGCCAACCCCCCCAAAATGACCCACCTCTTACACACAAAAAATGAGGGTTTCTCAAGGGTTCTTTGGGAAGGGGGATGATTCTATGTGGAACCATACCGACCTAAAGAACCCTTTGAGCCCTTCAATGGTTCTTTGCAGCTCAAAAAAGGGTTATTTCCTCTTTTAGTGATAATAATAATCTCCTCAGGGACCCCCAGCCGTTCCAGAGCTAGCACACCTGATTTAACTTGTTAATAAACACAATAATAACTGCTATGGAATTTGGCTAGTAAGCCAAAATAAAAAACCCTGTACAGTTCTATAAAGAACCTTTGAGATTGAGAAAGTTCCTTTATAGAACCAACCAAGGGTTGTAACCATAGCGGAACCCTTTTTTGGTACTACTGTATGTAGAACCTTTTTTTTATTTTGGCTTACTAGCCATATTATATTGTTAAATTCCATCCAACTTCCCTCCTCTAGCCATCCCTTAATTACTATCCTCCCCATCCTCCCCATCCTCCGCCACTCCTTTTTCTATCCATACGATCCACCCCTCCATCCATCCATCCATCCACCACTCCTCTCCTCTCCTCCATCGCTCCCCTTACCCCGGTACTCACGTCTCCTCTCGTTGACATGCAGCAGGCCAGCGGTATGTCCTGGGAGCCCTCCCTCCTCTTCCCCCACCGGGTGGTGGTATAACTCCTTGGAAAGGTCCCCTGAGCTGGAGGGCTTCAGCAACTTCTGGATGTCTTTATTGGGCTCTGTGGTGGCAAACACACACGCATGCACACATAAGTACACACGTACGCACACACACAGAAACAGAGGGAGAGAGAAAATGAGACAGAAAAGAGTGAGTGTTAGTTGTCACTCTCTAACCCTTCCTGCATCCATGATCTCCTTTTATTCATGTTTGGCAGGTGTGTTTTGTGATGCATTCACGCTGTGTGCTGGTAATCATATTTAGCCGCTGTGCGTCTCGCCTCAGGAAGCAGTGAGTGACTAGCAGGCTATTCTGTGTAGCCATGCCCGTCCATCTTCTCCTGAGGACGTCTTGTGTGATATTATTTACGGACCCACCCTGCTGTGCACAATACTGTTTGACACAGACACACATGCGTGCACACACACGTACACACATACGTGAATACAACCACCTATCTAGAATCTCAAAAAGTGTTGAAAAATCTATAATTATTACTTTTTCTGCAATATAACCCCACGGTGCACATTTCAAAGTGGAATATTCTGTTTTTATGCATTTCAATTGTCAGATGAGAAAGCGTTTATCTTACTTGTTCTATTTTCAGATATCTTGGTGCACCTGGTTTTCTACAGAGCCTGTTTAGCTGTCCTGTGCTGTGCTTTGTTCACAGAGGAAAGAGAATGTGTGTTGTTGTGTAAAAGGTTGTCTTGTGACAGTAGCTCTACTGTTTCAGTTTCACTACCTCCGTTTCAATTAACCACCGCCTCAGAGCCTCCATACACTCACTCACTCCATGTTTTATTTAAAGGAAATATCGGGAGTTCAAACTCTCATTTCATCCACTTCACTCTCAAACTCTCCTTTTTACTGTGGTCTCTATCCCTTTATTTCCCCACTCATTTCAGTGTTTAGATTTGTATCCCTTTGGACTACAATTACCACAGGGCCCTCGTTCTGTGTAGCTTTTCAAAGAGGCTAAGGGGATGAAATGGCACCAAAATGAGAGTTTAATCAAAGTTAATATTACTCTTCTATCAGGCTCACACAGTTAGATTATCCACTTTCTATTGAATAACTCCCTAATATCTAGTGTAATATGTAGTGTAATAAGAGGGGTTGAACAGAAGGTTAACCATGAGTACTGATGATAATCTACAGTAACATTAATCCCCAGGTTATTGCATCACCTACTGTATCTACAGTAATCCCTGAATATCTCTGTTCCTTTTCCTTAACCCTGCATGCTGTGGGTTTTACCATAGACAGGTTTACACATACACTATCTGTTTTATCTAGAAATGAATGTAGTATGCACAGTATCTGTGACGTTCTCTCTCTGTGTGTGTGTGTGTTTGAATGTATGAAGTTGTGTGTAAAGGTAATTTAGATCTCTTCCAGTGTGTGTGAGTCATGGACAGACAGTGATGGAAAGAGACTGATGTGGGTATGTTTGTGTACTAGGCTGAGGTGGACATTCAAATAGGTTTCAATTGAAAACAGCTGTCTCATCTGATGTTTTGAGACAACACATTCCTTGGAGGAAGACTGTAAGGGTTGGTGTGAGGTGTGACCCAGGTGCGGTGCAGGATAGACAGTAGGCAGTAGGCAGAGATAGTGAAACAAGGATCTTTACTGGTGGTCCCGAAGCCAGGATACAAAACAACGGACTTATCACGATAAAAGAAAGGCGGAGCAAATAAGTCTCCAAAAACAGGCTGACAGACAAAATACGAAATAGTAACTATGACTGAAATAATAAAGAAACAGGGAGAACACTTCTCGAGTACCTGTACATACTTCTCTGATCAGACACTGATTAGTACTGCTGAGCATAGAGAAACTAGCAGAGAAAACTGAGCAAGGGAACACAGGGAAGTGAGGGCATAAATACACAGGTGACACCAATAGGATGATGATTAGTCCAGACTGTGAGTCAAATCCAGGCTCTGTCGTAGCCGGCCGCGACCGGGAGACCCATGGGGCGGCGCACAATTGGCCCAGCGTTGTCCAGGGTAGGGGAGGGAATGGCCGGCAGGGATGTAGCTCAGTTGGTAGAGCATGGCGTTTGCAACACCAGGGTTGTGGGTTCGATTTCCACGGGGGGGCAGTATAAAAAATTTATATATATAATGTATGCACTCATTAACTGTAAGTCGCTCTGGATAAGAGCATCTGCTAAATGACTAAAATGTAAATGTGAGGAGGTGCCTAAGGTTGTCGGAGGATGACACCTAGTGGGACGCTCTGGAACTGCGACCCCCTCCTGTAACAGAACATTCCACCAGGCTCTGAGTCACGGAATATTGTCCAGGGAGCTGAGGTGCATCTGACAAGACTCACAAACCAACACACAGCCACATACAGAGACCTCTAGTCTCTCTCACACATGCCTAGATACACCTGAACATTTGGTACACTCACATGCACAGTCATTGACAGAGCACTCTCCCTCCCTCTAGTAGAAATCCATACACACTTGATCAAACTGTCACACATTCACACACCATGCACATTTTCACACACGTAAGTGCACACACACACCCACCCACACACACACAGGTCTCAGGGTGGTGTCCTGTACTAACTCTAGCCCATCTCCAGATTCCCCTGAGTCATGTGGCACATTGCCACCTCACTGACTCTGCAGCAACAAGCGTTAGAGCAGAACACAGCAGAGAGGGAGGAGAGGGGGATGGAGATATGTGAGAAAGAAGAGAGGGAGAGCGGGATGAAGGTGTGGGTGAAAAGAGGAGAGAGATGAGAATAGATAGGTGAGAAAGTAGCAGCAGGAGCGTTCTAGAGGTTCCCTGCTGGGCTTCCCTCCCCAGCCCTCTGTTGGACATCATCATCATGCTGTCCCTCAGACTGCACAATCACTGTGGAAACATCCATGTCCTTAGGAATGGAGAAGAGTATCTTTGGCACAGATTGTGTGTGTGTGTGTGTGTGTGTGTGTGTGTGTGTCACACACAGAGAAGGGTGTGGCATTTCAAAGGGTTGGCAAAGCAAGTCGCAGACTAAACATGATGGATTCCCATTTCACCCTGGATTCAAGGCTTGCTGTTGGCTATCGATTTATTTTTGCAGCGAGGGTCCAAACAAGCTGAGAGAATACAGCTCCACTTTCCCTTCTCTATAATGAGGTGGTATTTCGGGTTTGCTGCTTCATTTCCCATGTCTGTTACCCCCATCTGTCTGCCACTCTGTCCCATAGTCACACACAATTAATGTTTACGCCAGTGGAGGCTGCTGAGGGGAGGACGGCTCACAGTAATGGCTGGAACGGAGCAAATGGAATGGCATCAAATACATGGAAACCATGTGTTTGATATATTTGATACCATTCCACTGATTCCACTCCAGCCATTACCACGGGCCCGTCCTCCCCAATTAAGGTGCCACCAACTTCCTGTGGTTTACGCCTCATTACAATTGCCAAGTGTAGTCGTGTACATGTTTTACATGCATAGACACACGCATAGTATTCAATCAAAGTGTATTAGGGATTTCAAGAGCAGTCACAGATAAAGTCAATCAAAATCAATCTGGTTTAATACAAGTTGTAACAGGGAGACTCCTCCAGAACAGAAGCAGAAAACATATTCTAATCTCACAGCACCAATGTTCTGTAAACACCCACCGAGAGCCTTGTAGGAAGTCACAACATCAAGTACTACAGGATCACACAGTGTCACAGAATACAATAACAGTCAGGGTCCTCTGTCCTTGTACCTCCAGTCTGGCGTCAATCACTATCAACAGATATGAGAACAATCCATAACATTCCGTATCAGGTCTAGTGACCATCAACCCATACACAAATGAGTGTCCGAAGTAGAACACTGGACATTTTGTGTATAAGCCAACATAAAAGGAAAACATAGAGATATGCTAAGCATTGTGTAAAATGAACTTAAATATTCCCATTACACAAAGGCACATCATAGTATGAAAGGCACATCACAGTATGTAATGCCTTGCTTCCTTTATTTTGTTAGCCACCAAGTATTATTGTACATGGCACATGTCAATGTTGATACTGTAAATCTGTGTACTGTAAAGAATGCTCTAGAATTAGATGGATCTGCTGGGTAGTGCGGTGGTAGTGACATATGAGGACTCATTGGAATCATTGACTAAACCAGCTACTGTACATATGTGATTCTGGGGACTGAGGCTGTACGTGTCTTTGTCCTTAGTGGGTCAGACAGAAATCCTAGATGAATGAGTGTCAGTCCTACATGGTCTAGGGTAAATGTGTCAATGAGTCAGGTAGCTAGCCTAGCCAGACACTTTTCAAAAGAGAGGACTGTTGATCTGTTTCTCAATACTCTGGAATGGCTTATTGTACAATCCTACTGATCAAATGAAAGCGATAAACTTAACCTAGCCTACTGCAGATATCTCTGGTATAACCAAGCCATATCAAATGAGTAATTGGATGTGGTCTTATTTACTAGGACAGTCTCTAATAGGTCAGTCAACATGATGAATGAGCTGACACTACCTCAAGCTCCTCTTGACCCAGTGCGCCCCTACCGTAAATGCCTACTGACTGAGCACTCAGTGTGTGTGTGTCATGAGCCGACCATCCATACACAGTATGTTTAATGGGACATGGTCAACACACCACCAGCCAACAGTGAAAGGACTGTAGTCCGAAGCTCTATCAGGCTTCGGCTCACACTGCTCCTAGCAATCACACATGACCCTCTGAATCAGCCCTCCCTGGGGAGGTTCACACACACACACACACACACACACACACACACACACACACACACACACACACACACACACACACACACACACACACACACACACACACACACACACACACAGTGACTGCATTCACCACAACAGTTTATTCAAACTCAACATATCGGTTCAATAAAATCTATCATCTTTCAACAGTAAAGGCAGCAGGAATGAAGCCTCTCCACACCCTTCTCCCACCACACTGTTATTTCCCTCTTCTAACAGCCATTCTTTTTTCCTTTATCACAGATAACAATCCATCCTACAGGAAACAATGTTGCTATGATCTGTTATACCAATGTCATTAAGGTATTATGTCTAATTGATATCATACAAATCATATCTTGTTTATCACATCTGATCAACTACATGCAGTGTCAACACAGGGCACTAAAATAGCTCTGCACACAACAACATCCTCCATATCTGATAACAGCAACTTGAACATGTGTTCATCCTCCTTCCTTTCCCAACCATGTCATCAACATGTAAGCATTCAATACATAATTAATATGCATTTAGTCTAAACATACTAAGAATAGTATGGATATATTCTCCAATTCAGACCTGTAAAAACATCCACCACTATCTTATTTCCATCCTAAATGTTGGCTACTGTTTCATCTACTCTACAGTATCATCTGCAGTCCACTGATGTGCACTGCAGGTGGGCTAATAGATTAACAGAACCCACTGATAAGAGAATTAACTATACTAATATACTAACATACAGTCAAAGTTGGCAGAGTAAATGGCTTAACTATCAGAACCGTCTAGGCTGCTAGAGTATATGTCTGGGCTAAAACAGAGAACCTATTCTCAGAAACCAAGTCTGGGCTAACAGAGAATTGAAATGTGACAATAGAGTAAAAGAGGCTGGTATGATAGACTACCATGGAATAGACATAAAATAACATAGAGTCAGTCTGGAAAGACATGGTGATAGACAGTCTGGTCTAGGCTGATGGATTCTATGCTAACAGTGAATAACGTAAAGCTGCACCTACCTGGGCTCCCTGCCCCTCCCTGTGCCTCCATGCAGCCAAGCCGAGAGTGCCGTGCTGTCTATCACAACAGCATGGGAGTGGGGGACACAGACTGAGAGAGAGAGATGGAGGGAGAGTGAGAGAGAGAGGTGTGCCAGCTCTCGTTCTCCACAGCATCTGACTCCAGCTGCACTCCTTTTTTACTCCTCTGTTGTTCTCTTCCTTACTGCCTGGTGCTCATCCCTGCTCAGTGCTCTCTCACACACTCACCAGCCTGCCCAATACAGACGTGAGAACACACCTCTCTGCTGCGCTGCCTGCCTCACAGAGACAGCGAGAGAGAGAGACGGAGGGAGATCACACAGCAAAACGCAGAACCACTTTGTTCTATAAGCACATTGTGAAAGAGCTCGGCGAATGCAGAATACAGAGAGAGGGAGAGAGAGAGAGAGATCTAGAGAGAGAGGGAGAGAGAGAGAGAGATAGAGAGAAAGTGAGAGAGAGCAGGATGGGCACACTGGCAGACTGCCCAGACTGAAAGAGAGAGAGGGGGGCTGTGGGAGGGGTGTTGGTGGGGCTTTGGATAAAGGGAAGGAGGGGAGGGTTGGATACACCACATGGGTGGTGGAGAAGTATCACAGTCACTGTGTTTGTGAGTGTGTGTCTGTGTGTGCCAATGACTGTATATATGAATGGACAAAGCCATTGATCATGTGAAGACTCAATAGCCAAATGAAATCGGTTAAGATGGATATCATGGAGACATAACATGCGCAGTTTGAGCTACTCCAGGAAGTGGAGCTACTCCTGCTAGCTCAGTGCTGTCCCCTCTCATTGAGTAACTCAAGTTGAAGGCTGACTGGGGTACTGCAGGCTATTAGCAACTAAATTATCCATTTTACATTTACATTTTAGTCATTTAGCAGACGCTCTTATCCAGAGCGACTTACAGGAGCAATTAGGGTTAAGTGCCTTGCTCAAGGGCATGACATAAGTATTTGATACATCAGAAAAGCCGAACTTAATATTTGGTACAGAAACCTTTGTTTGCAATTACAGAGATCATACGTTTCCTGTAGGTCTTGACCAGGTTTGCACACACTGCAGCAGGGATTTTGGCCCACTCCTCCATACAGACCTTCTCCAGATCCTTCAGGTCCTTCTTACTGGTTGGTAGGTGATCAAATACTTATGTCATGCAATAAAATGCAAATTAATTACTTAAAAATCATACAATGTGATTTTCTGGATTTTTGTTTTAGATTCCGTCTCTCACAGTTGAAGTGTACCTATGATAAAAAATTACAGACCTCTACATGCTTTGTAAGTAGGAAAACCTGCAAAATCGGCAGTGTATCAAATACTTGTTCTCCCCACTGTAGGTAGGGGTAAAGTGGCTAGGCAACAAGATAGATAATAAGCAGTAGCAGCAGCGTATGTGATGAGTCAAAACCGGGTGTCAATGCAGATAGTCCGGGTAGCAATTTGGGTAACTATTTATGAGTCTTATGGTTTGGGGGTAGAAGCTTTTCAGGGTCCTGTTGGTTCCAGACTTGTTGCATCGGTACTGATTGCTATGCGGTAGCAGAGAAAACAGTCTATGACTTGGGTGGCTGGTCTTTGACAATTTTTAGGGCCTTCCTTTGACACTGCCTGGTATAGAGGATCTGGATGGCAGGGAGTTCAGCCTCAGTGATAAACTGGGCTGTACGCACTACCCTTTGTAGCGCCTTGCGATTGGATGCCAAGCAATTGCCATACCAGGCGGTGATGCAACCAGCCAGACAAGATGCTCTCAATTGTGCAGCTGTAGAACCTTTTGAGAATCTGAGGGCCCATGGCAAATATTTTCAGCCTCTTGAGGGTGCCTTCTTCACGACTGTGTTGGTGTGTGTGGACCATGTTAATTCCTTAGTGATGTGGACACAGAGGAACTTAAAGCTCTCGAACCGCTTCACTACAGCCCCGTCGATGTGGATGGGGGCGTGCTCGGCCCTCCGTTTCCTGTAGTCCACGATCAGCTCCTTTGTCTTGCTGATGTTGAGGGAGAGGTTGTTGTCCTGGCACCACACTGCCAGGTAACTGACCTCCTCTCTATAGGCTGTCTCATCGTCGTCTGCAATCAGGCCTACCACCACTGTGTCGTCAGCAAACTTAACGATGGTGTTGGAGTCATGTGCGGCCACGCAGTTGTGGGTGAACAGGGAGTACAAGAGGAGACTAAGCACGCACCCCAGAGGGGTCCCCGTGTTGAGGGTCAGCGTGGCAGATGTGTTGTTGCCTACCCTCACTACCTGGGGGCGGCCCGTCCGAAAGTCCAGGATCCAGTTGCAGAGGGAGGTGTTCAGTCCCAGGGTCCTGAGCTTTGTGATGAGCTTGGAAGGCACTATGGTGTTGAATGCAATGAACAGTATTCTCACATAGGTTGAAGTTGCCAGGGTCAGAGTAGAACAGAAGGTGAGATTGCCAGGGTCAGAGTAGAACAGAAGGTGTATGCTGAGGCAGTGAAGAGAGTGGAGGATGATGGGTCAAGGGTGAGTAGTAAGCCTAGGCCAATACAGAGTGATATGAATTTGTGCTTCAGTAAGGTTGGCTTCTTAGCATTCATTGCCATGGTTATAAGCTGTACTGCAAAAATGGATCTTAAATTACAGAAAATAGATGTTGTGGTGGCAGCTGCAGAGAAGTACTTGACTGCACAAGGTTTTACTGCAGAAGAGTTACAAGATGTGTTGAATGAGAGTCCCATCCTCCCAAACCGTCGGCCTGGTAGGATCATTAGGGTCAAGGTAATGGAATGGGGTGATTTACATTTTTATTTAATAGTGGTATATAGGCAGAGGGTTAGTTGGTGGTATGTAATAGTGGTATATAGGCGGAGGGTTAGTAGGTGGTATGTAATAGTGGTATATAGGCGGAGGGTTAGTGGGTGGTATGTAATAGTGGTATATAGGCGGAGGGTTAGTGGGTGGTATGTAATAGTGGTATATAGGCGGAGGGTTAGTGGGTGGTATGTAATAGTGGTATATAGGCGGAGGGTTAGTGGGTGGTATGTAATAGTGGTATATAGGCGGAGGGTTAGTGGGTGGTATGTAATAGTGGTATATAGGCGGAGGGTTAGTGGGTGGTATGTAATAGCGGTGTATATAGGCGGAGGGTTAGTGGGTGGTATGTAATAGCGGTGTATACAGGCGGAGGGTTAGTGGGTGGTATGTAATAGTGGTATATAGGCGGGGGGTTAGTGGGTGGTATGTAATAGCGGTATATAGGCGGAGGGTTAGTGGGTGGTATGTAATAGCGGTATATAGGCGGAGGGTTAGTGGGTGGTATGTAATAGCGGTATATAGGCGGAGGGTTAGTGGGTGGTATGTAATAGCGGTATATAGGCGGAGGGTTAGTGGGTGGTATGTAATAGCGGTATATAGGCGGAGGGTTAGTGGGTGGTATGTAATAGTGGTATATAGGCGGGGGGTTAGTGGGTGGTATGTAATAGCGGTATATAGGCGGGGGGTTAGTGGGTGGTATGTAATAGTGGTATATAGGCGGAGGGTTAGTGGGTGGTATGTAATAGTGGTATATAGGCGGAGGGTTAGTGGGTGGTATGTAATAGCGGTATATAGGCGGAGGGTTAGTGGGTGGTATGTAATAGTGGTATATAGTTGGAGGGTTTTTATTTTTGTATCAAGAATTTAACACGATTGACCACACACTACCGCACAGTAGGTGGTGGCATGCACAAACTAAATGTGCGAATGCCATGATACCAAAGAAGAAGAAGAAAGCGAGGTAGGTAAATGCAAGGAGTAGCTTTAATGCTTCTATAGGAAATGTTCAAATAAATGAAGTTTGCTTCAAATGAAGATGTTTATAACAGATTTATCCAATGGCATTGAGGAGTATACCACCTCAGTCACTGGCTTCATCAATAAGTGCATCAACGACGTTGTCCTCACAGTGACCATACGTACATATCCCAACCAAAACCAAGGATTACAGGCAACATCCGCACCGAGCTAAAGGCTAGAGCTGCCGCTTTCAAGGAGCAGGACACTAATCCGGACACTTATAAGAAATCCCGCTATGCCCTCAGACGAACCATCAAACAGGGAAAGCGTCAATACAGGACTAAGATTGAATCCTACTACACCAGCTCTGACGTTCGTCGGATGTGGCAGGGCTTGCAAACTATTACGGACTACAAAGGGAAACCCAGCCGCAAGCTGCCCAGTGACGCGAGCCTATCAGACGAGCTAAATGCCTTTAATGCTCGCTTCGAGGCAAGCAACACTGAAGCATGCATGAGAGCACCAGCTGTTCCGGACGACTGTGTGATCACGCTCTCTGTAGCCGATGTGAGCAAGACCTTTAAACAGGTCAACATTGACAGACGGATTACCAGGACATATACTCTGAGCATGCGCAGACCAACTGGCAAGTGTCTTCACTGACATTTTCAACCTCTCCCTGACCGAGTCTGTAATACTACATGTTTCAAGCAGACCACCATGGTCCTTGTGCCCAAGAAAGCAAAGGTAACCTGCCTAAATGACTACCGAACCGTAGCACTCACGTCGGTAGCCATGAAGTGCTTTGAATGGCTGGTCATGGCTCACATCAACACCATCATCCCGGAAATGCTAGACCCACTCCAATTCGCATACCGCCCCAACAGATCCACAGATGATGCAATCTCAATCGCACTCCACACTGCCCTTTCCCAACTGGACAAAAGGAACACCTATGTGAGAATGCTGTTCATTGACTAAAGCTCAGTGTTCAACACCATAGTGCCCACAAAGCTCATCACTAAGCTAAGGACCCTGGGACTAAACACCTCCCTCTGCAACTGGATCCTGGACTTCATGACGGGCCGCCCCCAGGTGGTAAGGGTAGGCAACAACACATCTGCCACACTGATTCTCAACATGTGGGCCCCTCAGGGGTGTGTGCTTAGTCCCCTCCTGTACTCCCATGTTCCCCCACGACTACGTGGCCAAGCACGACTCCAACACCATCATTAAGTTTGCTTACGACACAGCAGTGGTATGCCTGATCACCCGACAATGATGAGACAGCCTATAGGGAGGAGGTCAGAGACCTGGCAGTGTGGTGCCAGGACAACAACCTCTCCCTCAATGTGAGCAAGACAAAGGAGCTGATCGTGGACTACAGGAAAAGGAGGGCCAAACACGCCCCTATTCACATCGACGGGACTGTAGTGGAGCGGGTCGAGAGTTTCAAGTTAATTGGTGTCCACATCACTAACAAACTATCATGGTCCAAACACACTAAGACAGTCGTGAAGAGGGCACGACAACACCTTTTCCCCCTCAGGAGACTGAAAAGATTTGGCATGGGTTCCCAGATCCTCAAAGTTATACAGCTGCACCATCGAGAGCATCCTGACCGGTTGCATCACCGCCTGGTATGGCAACTGCTCGGCATCCAACCATAAGGCTCTACAGAGGGTAATGCGTACGGCCCAGTACATCACTGGGGCCAAGCTTCCTGCCATCCAGGACCTATATACCAGGCGGTGTCAGAGGAAGGCCCAAAAAATGGTCAAAGACTCAAGTCACCCAAGTCATAGACTGTTCTCTCTGCTACCGCACAGCAAGCGGTACCGGAGTGCGAAGTCTAGGTCCAAAAGGCTCCTTAACAGCTTCTACCCCCAAGCCATAAGACTGCTGAACAATTAATCAAATGCATAGTCAATTAATCTTTGCATAATCACTTTACCCCTACCTACATGTACAAATTACCTCGACTAACCTGTGCCCCGGCACATTGACTCGGTACCAGTACCCCCTGTATATAGCCTCGTTATTGTTATTTTATTGTGTTACTTTTTAGTTTATTTCTAACTTTAGTTTATTTAGTAAATATTTTCTTAACTCTATTTCTTGAACTGCATTGTTGGTTAAGGGCTTGTAAGTAAGGATTTCACGGTAAGGTCTACAGCTGTTGTATTCGGCGCATGTGACAAATAAAATTTGATTTGAAATTGTTGCATGTTGCGTTTATATTTTTGTTCACGATAATATACCCTCCTGAGATCCCACTCTGGAACTTTGATACGCCCGTAGAGTATATTATGTTCAACAATATATTGACACAAATTGTGTAATTTCTATATTCATGATTATATATTTTCAATATTCATCAATGAATACAAAAAAACATATGAAATCAAAACACTACTCATAATTACAGAGCAAGAGGTAAAACTTAATGACACCAACTATTGCTCTGTAGTACCTACATATTAAACATGATGGAGTCTTAAAGGAGGCATGGGTAAGGCCAAAATGTCACAAATATTATTATTGCACAAAAACCTAATCTGTTATAATTATTTTAGTTAGTTAGAATTTACAGTGAAAACTGAATTTACATATAATACTTGAGAAGAAGAGGCGAAGCGAGAGGGTTAGCTATCTCGCCAAAATCTGTTCAAAATAAACCCAGTGCGTTTCTATGGGCTATGGGTTTAAGCAGACCTACACTTATGGCGTTGTTAGGGCGGAGACATGAGCATCTCGTCATTATATACAGATTTCTGATGACTTCGATCAGTCCATGGGTGTATGTGAAATTATATTTCCTTGACTCTTCACATCCTTTCTCCATGTCTCTTTCTCAAAACACATTAGATGAGGTGAAGAGAGAAAACTGGAAGAACCATTAAGATAGAGTTGAGTTAAGTTAGATGTAACGGTTTCCGTAGTGTAGTGGTTATCACGTTCGCCTCACACGCGAAAGGTCCCCGGTTCGAAACCGGGCGGAAACATATTTTTAGCTCTAATGCGTATCAGTACACAATTCAGTGGTTTAATTTCTTCGGCCAACGTTACATTATCTAAAACATAGTGAAAATGCAGTCAGGAGAGATATTACAAAAGTAGCGAAACGAAAAGATATGTTACAGAGCAGTCTCGCGAGATAGTCATCAACGTTACCATGACGATACTTTGTTGTTGTTCGGGCTATCACAGATGGATGTGTTTAGCCAGGCAGCATGCTAGCTGTTTACTTTTTCAAAAATAGTCCCCTTTCAGAAATCAGCTATATCTGTGCGTGGTAGCAATATTTCAGAATGGTAAGTACGTGTATTCTCTTTTCAACAATATAGTAAAGCGTTACAGTCAGACTCATTGTAGTGCAGTCTGGTGTGTGAAAGCCAGTGTGGTAACGTTAGCGTTTAGCTAACTGACGTTAGCTAGCAATGCTACTGTAATGTTAATCTAGCGTCATGAATACATGCAAGCCTGCATTGTAGCTAGCTAACGTAAACGGACTAAACTCCACTCAATGATAAAGGAAGTTTATAATTAACTTAACCACGGAGTGGAGCCGAGACCAGTCGGTGGTTGTATTTGATTAACGTTTATTGAAAAAGTGTGTATTTCAGCAATCAAAGAAAGGCACGCAATTTCTGAGGAAAAACATGGGTACATGGTGGGCGTCATTTTTGAACTAACGTTACTGTTAACGTTATTGACCTTGGGCGAATCGATGTAATGTTAGCTAGCTAGATTCCACAAAGGCTATTGATCAGAAACTTCCTTCACCATGGAGTGGAGTTTAATCCGCTACCTTTTATCTAGCTTGGTAGTTAGAAGTAACATTTTTAGATTTCGTTGCATTACAGCCACCCAAAAAGAAGGCCGCAGCCAAGTCTGCCAAAGGGAAGACGCCCACAGTAGTAGATGGCCTTTCCACGGAGGAGATGTCGAAGGAGCAGGTAGGTGTTATTTCATGCAACTCTACACATTAGCTACACTCAGATGCTCCATTACTAGTTCAGTGATAGCTAACTGTGCAAACATACATCGTGCAAACAAGTACTGTACTAGCTACTGAGCAGCAACTATACCAAATCAACCATTTGCTTGATAATCCATGGGTTATGCTGCATAGTATATGGTTATCTGAATCTACATGATGATGTTCTTTGTGTCAGCTGGAGGAGCACATTGTGCGGCTGCGGGAGGAGCTGGACAGAGAGAGGGAGGAGAGGAACTACTTCCAGCTGGAGAGGGACAAGATCCACACCTTCTGGGAGATCACCAAGAGACACCTGGACGAGAGGAAGGCAGACCTGCGGAACAGAGACCGGGAGATGGAAGAGGCTGAGGAGTGCCACCAAGTAGAGATCAAGGTATAGTACAGACACACAAACAGTGTTTAACCACATTATAATAATTATCAGGGTCCTTACTGTTACTGTTCTGTTCCTCAGGTGTACAAGCAGAAAGTGAAGCATCTGCTATATGAGCACCAGAACAGCATCTCAGAGCTGAAGGGAGAGGGCGTGGTCTCTACCAAGCTGATGCAGAAAGAGCACGCCGACCTGGAGAACGAGCTCTGCAAGGGCATGCGCACCCTCAAGGTGGACTTTAAGGAGCAGGAGCTCTCTAACGAGAACCTCGTCAAGGGCCTCAAACTGGTGCGTGGCCTCGTCTCTCTCTCTCTCTGTTAATATGAGCTTCTCACCACTCAAATCAATATTCTGCCATTCTATCATATTTGCTTTCCACACATGTCTATGGTGACATTGCATTGATTGTAAATTCTTTCCATTTCTGTTTTAACAGAAAAACGACCAGGAAATTACCAAAACGAGAAATGACTTTGAGAGACAAGTGAGAGGTGATTATACCTGTACCTGTGTTGCCGTTAAACTGTACTCACATGCGTACATATACCCAAAATATGAAACATAGCCATCTCTCTCTGTCTATTGCTATTTGACTGACCTGCTGAGTAGAAATTGAGGCCAAGTATGAGAAGAAGATGCAGGTGCTGCGTCAGGAGCAGGACCTGAGGAGGAAGACAGAGATCCATGAGATCGAGGAGAGGAAGAACAGCCAGATCAACACGCTGATGAAGAACCACGAGAAGGCCTTCAGTGACATCAAGAACTACTACAACGACATCACCCTCAACAACCTGGCCCTCATTAACTCACTCAAGGTTAGCAATACCACAACAATATCAGCTAATAACTAAGGTATTTGTTCTACTCAATAACAGTAACCTAGGCCCAATCAACTGACTGAGGATTAGAAATTCCTCAACGTACTGTATCATCAAACCTAACCTAGGCCTCATCAACTCACAACTCACTTGTGTATTACAAGACGATAACCAATGCACTGAGGGGTAACAGAGAGGTGCATGATTACTGATAGGGCCTGGTCTTTAGCAGAAGTGTTCACTGTGTGGTGTTCCTGACTGACAGTGGCCAGGGTTTGGAGCCCTGGAGGTCAAACTGTGTTTGTTACACTAACACTTCAATCCAATACAAGCTAGCAACCAGTTGGTTACATGGTCTGTGTTGTCTGTGTCAGGAACAAATGGAGGAAATGAAGAAGAAGGAGGAGCGTCTGGAGAAGGACATGGCAGAGGTGCTGCTGCAGAACAAGCGCTTGACAGAGCCCCTGCAGAGGGCCAAGGAGGAGGTGACCGAGCTGCAAAAACAACTGGGCAACTACGAGAAGGACAAGACCTCACTGGCGGTGGGTTACACACAGACACACACACACATAAACACAGAATAGAATACATGATATCTGGTTATATGGTAATTAAACAGAAGATTTATAGCAACGAGCAACAATGTTGCAGTATGACAAATATGCATAAAAAAGATTCAAATAGCAACATGGAGAAGTAAAATTCCCTCAAATGTTCTATGATGAATAGTTTGTGTTGGGTGTATCTGAGAATGATAAAAAATGTAGTAGGGTACTTGGCAAAAGTAAACAGGAGTGATGGTGACTGTGCCTGTCTTGACAGGGGGCCAAAGCACGTCTGAAGGTCGCAGACAAGGAGATGAAAGACCTAAGGTGGGAACACGAAGTGCTAGAACAGAGGTTTAGTAAGGTGAGAAGCTACAATTACACACACGTACAAGCGTACACACACGCTCGCACACACACATGCACACAAACTCTGGTTTGTTATGAGAAAGGCTTTTGTCCTCACATGTTCCATAAACTGTTATCACTTGATTGACAACAGAAAGTTTAGCCTTTTCAAATTTGGGACAGAGAGAATCTGAGAAAATCTCATGAACACAGTGCCAATTATTTAGGGTTAGAACTGAAAAGGCGTCTACACTGAAATCTGTGATCCAGTCTAATAAAAAAAAGGGGAGTTTTCCTACAATTGTTTCCTGTGACGTGATTACAGAGTTCAAGGATGAGTCCTTTTGCCCTGTGTACAGGTCTTTTTCTGAGACCACAGCACAAACCAACTACACAGACAGTTTATTAGGGTGACTAAAAACGTCCTAGTAACTGGACACTTTGCACCCATACAATGGCTACCCCATAAAATGGAACAGAATTGAATCGAATGTAATTCTATCAAATTGATCCATGCTTAATTGATCTGTGTTTCTAACTGAGCTGAGCCAACCCTTTTGTCTGTGTGGTGCAGGTCCAGGTGGAGCGTGATGACCTGTATAAAAAGTTCACCCAGGCCATCCAGGAGGTGCAGCAGAAGAGTGGCTTTAAGAACCTCCTGTTGGAGAGGAAACTGGGGGCTCTGACCAACACCCTGGAGAAGAAGGAAGCTCAGCTCAACGAGGTGCTGTCTGCCTCCAACCTGGACCACACCGCCATCAGTGTGGTCACACGCAAACTGGAGGTATGCTACCCTCTCTGTGCTACCTAACCCTAACCCTAGCTTCATGTCCACATCCTGGTTCAGCCCTAACTCTCAACCACAACCCTAACCCTAACTGCAGCTTCATGTCCACATCCTAGTTCAACCCTAACCACAACCTTAACCACTCTGACTACAACTCCATCATACCAAAAACGCTACCCTAGTACCCTACTCTCTTGTGTTGAGCTAACAGTAGAGTTGTGAAAACAACTAGCACCACACCTCATAAATCCTGCTTTGTGGTGGATACTGGATAAAGGCCAAGTTGTCATTCAAGATTAAAACAGAGAAGTGTTCTTAACAGAAAAATGTGATCTTCATTCCATCGTGTGAGTATGTTTGATGTTGCTAAGTCCTTGCTATCAGGTTTCTATACTCTACTGCCCTAGAAGCTGATAATCAAGTGGCTTCAACCACATCAAATTGCAAACCTTGCCTGTGAATGTAGTAACTGGAGGAAGCTTACGGTAGACTATTCTGCAGCCGAACAACTCTATTTGGTTTTTTTCTTACAGGAAGTTTTGGACTCCAAGAACATCGCGATCAAAGACTTGCAGTATGAGTTGGTGCGGGTTTGTAAGGTGAGGACATTGGCGGAATACAATGCCTTTTGGGTCTGAACCCTATTTAGTTTTGTACATTAAGGCGAAAACTGCAGTATTATAACTATGTAATAGAATAACTAACCAATCCAAAATCAATACATTCTCATCTTTATAGGCAAAAGTGATAATACCGTCTGTCAATATACTGTAACTCTCTCTACAAATGTTAACATCTCTGTCTGATGGGCAGGCCCATAATGACCTGCTGAGGACCTATGAGGCCAAGCTGCAGGCCTTTGGGATCCCTATGGAGGAGCTGGGCTTCAAGCCACTGGAGAGCAGTGTGGCTGGACACTCCCTGGGCCAGGGCCCCGCAGGCCTGGTGTCTGCCCCCACATGAGAGGCCCCCAGCCTGGGTTCAGAGACACAAACACTCCCCTGACCCACACAGACTATCACTTACTGCAGTGCTAATGTGACTCTTCTTTCTACCACTCGCTCTCTTTATTGTAACGTTTGATAGAAGTACTACTGAAGATCAACAGCAACTTCCTATTTGCGAAGATTAACTTGTCTTTTTCCATCACACTGTAAACATTTCCAAATAAAAATATTTCAAACAGTATCTCAGCTGCTGTATGTGTATATACTCACACATGGTGAATGAACAACAATATCTATGTTTTTATGCCGAGATGAGATCCATGTTGGTCCAGTCATCTCACTAAATGTGAAGGACAGGCAAAAACCTGCAACATAGGCACCAGGGTATGTAAGCATATCATCAGGACCATCAAACCCCAACTCTAACAGGATTTCCTGAATCTCACTGCCAACAAAGTTATTTTTCTGAGGAGCCTGCTATAGAGAGCAATAGTAATGGCGTCTTTTTGTAGGCAGTAATTCTAGCATGGTTCGTTGAACAAAGCCTATTGGAAAATGAATGGTGTTTTTGTAGAGTTTTTGGATTAATGCTAAAAATAAGGTCTGGTAAACACAGGTTTAGGAGATCTTATACGTTTTGTTCTACAAGATAATATTCATCAGCTAACATCACTTTTGTGAATTTTTAAGCATTTATGTAATAAATAAAAAAACACACATAAAGGCTTCATAATTCAAAAAGGTCACGTTAACTGACTGATATTATCTCATAGAACAAAACGTATAAGCGCTCATAAGCCTGTGTTTTCTTCAGACCTTATTTTCTGTGTTTATTCCAAAACCCTATTCTTTACCCATTCATTTTGCCCATAGGAATGGCTGAACGAACCAGAGGTAAATCATTTCCGCTTTTTAGGACTACAAGCTGGCGAGCTCTATACTACCAAAGACTGTGAGTACAGTATGTGATACTACTGGCTTTATTGACAAAGGAAAGAGGGGAAAAGTTCATTTTTCATTTTGCAGCCAAGTTTCACATTCAAATCAAATTTTATTTGTCACATGCTTCGTAAACAACAAGTGTAGACTAACAGTGAAATGCTTACTTACAACAATGCAGAGAGAAAAATATGAAAATCATAGAAAAATAACTCAAGGAATAAATACACAATGAGTAGGCTTAACTTGGCTATATACACAGGGTTCAAGTTTCTCATTTCAAGACACTTTTTAAAAAGTTTTCTCCCCAAGGGTTTTTACATGACATGTTATACTCTGATTTACAGTGAGGGAAAAAAGTATTTGATCCCCTGCTGATTTTGTACGTTTGCCCACTGACAAAGAAATTATCAGTCTATAATTTTAATGGTAGGTTTATTTGAACAGTGAGAGACAGAATAACAACAAAAAATCCAGAAAAACGCATGTCAAAAATGTTATAAATTGATTTGCATTTGAATGAGGGAAATAAGTATTTGACCCCCTCTCAATCAGAAAGATTTCTGGCTCCCAGGTGTCTTTTATACAGGTAACGAGCTGAGATTAGGAGCACACTCTTAAAGGGTGTGCTCTTAATCTCAGCTTGTTACCTGTATAAAAGACACCTGTCCACAGAAGCAATCAATCAATCAGATTCCAAACTCTCCACCATGGCCAAGACCAAAGAGCTCTCCAAGGATGTAAGGGACAAGATTGTAGACCTACACAAGGCTGGAATGGGCTACAAGACCATCGTCAAGCAGCTTGGTGAGAAGGTGACAACAGTTGGTGCGATTATTCGCAAATGGAAGAAACACAAAAGACCTGTGAATCTCCCTCGGCCTGGGGCTCCATGCAAGATCTCACCTCGTGGAGTTACAATGATCATGAGAACAGTGAGGAATCAGCCCAGAACTACACAGAGGATCTTGTCAATGATCTCAAGGCAGCTGGGACCATAGTCACCAAGAAAACAATTGGTAACACACTACGCCGTGAAGGACTGAAATCCTGCAGCGCCCGCAAGGTCCCCCTGCTCAAGAAAGCAGATATACAGGGCCGTTTGAAGTTTGCCAATGAACATCTGAATGATTCAGAGGAGATCTGGGTGAAAGTGTTGTGGTCAGATGAGACCAAAATGGAGCTCTTTGGCATCAACTCAACTCGCCGTGTTTGGAGGAGGAGGAATGCTGCCTATGACCCCAAGAACACCATCCCCACCGTCAAACATGGAGGTGGAAACATTATGCTTTGGGGGTGTTTTTCTGCTAAGGGGACAGGACAACTTCACTGCATCAAAGAGACGATGGACAGGGCCATGTACCGTCAAATCTTGGGTGAGAACCTCCTTCCCTCAGCCAGGGCATTGAAAATGGGTCGTGGATGGGTATTCCAGCATGACAATGACCCAAAACACACGGCCAAGGCAACAAAGGAGTGGCTCAAGAAGAAGCACATTAAGGTCCTGGAGTGGCCTAGCCAGTCTCCAGACCTTAATCCCATAGAAAATCTGTGGAGGGAGCTGAAGGTTCGAGTTGCCAAACGTCAGCCTCGAAACCGTAATGACTTGGAGAAGATCTGCAAAGAGGAGTGGAACAAAATCCCTCCTGAGATGTGTGCAAACCTGGTGGACAACTACAAGAAACGTCTGACCTCTGTGATTGCCAACAAGGGTTTTGCCACCAAGTACTAAGTCATGTTTTGCAGAGGGGTCAAATACTTATTTCCTTCATTAAAATGCAAATCAATTTATAACATTTTGACATGCGTTTTTCTGGATTTTTTTTTTGTTATTCTGTCTCTCACTGTTCAAATAAACCTACCATTAAACTTATAGACTGATCATGTTTTTGTCAGTGGGCAAACGTATAAAATCAGCAGGGGATCAAATACTTTTTTCCCTCACTGTAGCCACTGTTGGCTCTAGAAAATGTATCCTCCATATTTATTTATCTGACAGATAAACACGCCCCTTTAAAATAATTCAGAGTCAAAGATAGCTCTAACTCTTGGTTTTCTTCAGAGCTATCTGATCTCATTCAGATGAGATATCAGGCCTGGGCCAAAGCAAGGACAACTGACTCTGTAGTGGACTGGCAATCTTTTAGACAATTGAGAAACAGATGTACTATCTCAAGAAAGCTAAATCAAGCTACTATTTAAGTTCTATCTCTGACTCTGCTGGTGATCCTTCTACATTTTGGAAAACAATACATGGACTAAAGTGTACAAATTCCTCTTCTTCCTTGCCTAAGCAAGTTCTGTCTGATTCTGGCATCATAACTGAAAATAATGCTTTTAATCATCATTTTATCTCTGCAGGCTTTTTATTTGAGAGAAACAGTGATTTAATTGACCCTGGTCAGTCAATCAACTGCTCTTCCCTCTGCCAGCCTCTAGCTGATTCGATGGTAAACCTGTCAACTTCTAGTGAATCTTTGTTTTAATTTCAACAATTTACTATCTATGATGTGCTAGATGCTTTGCTTAAGATTTATGAAACAAAAATAACGGGCTGATATGCTTGATACATTTTTGCTGCAGCTCTCTGCCCCCCGATTGCTGAATCATTAACCCATATTTTTAACCAAACTATGGCCCATTTCTATGGTATTAGGTAATATGTGTACATTAACTCTGCTGTTGTTATTATTGCACCACAGAATTATCATCTTTACAGAACCATACCCATGTACATACCCATGTTAATCTTCTCCTGTGTGTGATTATAGTTCCTGCTTTATTCCCCTCTAACCGGGGGCGGTGTCAGTGAATCACAAACCAGTAAAATATGTAGAGCCGGGTCACTCTTTCATGGTCCTTTGCCTCGCCGGATTTGTGACTTTTTCTGACACCACTACAATACGGCGGCCCACAGAGACTACACAGGGTACTTTCCGCACTGCCCACCTGCGGTCCAGTGGAGTATGGTTCCGGGGTATCCAGTGGACTACTACCATGTGGATTATACCCCCTCTCTGGAGCCTATGGGAACCCCACACCTGCCAACGGTGCAGCATGGACCCTATGTCCCCTCTCCTCCATCTGTGGGATACTACTCAGCATCAGGTGGGGCTTCGACTGAGACCGGGCAGGGACATGTCATGTCCTCGGCCCCCGCTGGTGCTCAGGAGTTGCCTTCTACGGAAACTGAGCCCACACCGTATATCATTCCCGATCCCCCCTCCACTGCTGTGGAGTCTGGGGGAACCCTCTCCCTGGCTCGGGTGGCCTATGGGATTCCAGCAGCATCGCCACACGGTAGTGAGTCTATGTTGCTGACTGGACCCTGTTCCTCACCACCACCAGATCATCACCAGCTAAAATAACCCGGCAAGTCGTCGCCAGCAGCAGAGGACCTGTCTGCCTCTGACTCTCTGCCTGTCCCTGCACTAGGGGACCCTCCAGCAGCAACAGACCTGTCTGTTGCTTAACCCGATGACCGGTCCAGCCATGGCCTGGGCCCATGGGGGGACCCAACCACAGCACTGACAGTGCACCTTCACCTGACCTAGCCACAGCCCTGGATCCCATTCTGTGTTCAGGATACCCCTGCCCAGCGTGCACCACCTGACCCAGCTCCAATCCTGGTCCTGCTGCCGCTGGACTCAACCCCTGACGTGATTGTGGTGGACACACCAGACCTCACTGGGGCCGACCACCCAGACTTCGCACTCCAGTGTCCTGTCCCAGGAGCTACCCATTCCTGCTCCTGGAATCCGAGCTGATCCACCATCTGCCCTGGACTCACCAGCACTGCCTCCTGATCTGACCCTGACCCTGGGTCTACCGTTGGGGCCTACTCTGGGGCTTGCCCTGGGCCTTCCTCTGGTTCCTGCACTGGGGGACTTGCATGCCTCAGTTGGGGAACCTCCGCTCCCCCCCCACCCCCCCCACCCGCATGGACACCTTAAGCCCTCTGTCCTCTGGCTGTTCCTGACCTGCAGCTGATGGAGAGGCTGAATGGAGTAACTACATGGGGAGGCGGGGAGCACCACTACTGACATTCAGGCAGTGGAATCCTTTCTCTTTGTAAATATGCTGCACATATTTAGGGGTGGCTGTTACAGAATCCCCCTGCCGAGGGCGCTACAGGATGCTATATCACTGTTTGTGTGAGCGTTTGATTATTTGCTTTCTGGAGCCGCGCTGTCTGACACTCACCCATCCTCACCCTTTCTCCCCCTCACTTGGGAGATCAATCTCTCCTCCAGGTCATGGCTTCAGCCAATCAGACAATAGCTATGTGATTCACTCCTGTGCACGCTCTAGCCATGCAGTCTCTCCAGATCCTGATTGGCTAGCCAGCCTGACCCACACTCTCCAAGGGAGTAAATATTGGTATACCAGTCTGTGAGTGTGGGTGGACATATGTGCATGGAATGGCCCCGTATAGCTCAGTTGGTAGAGCATGGCATTTGCAATGCCAGGGTTGTGGGTTAGTTTCCCACGGGGGGCCAGTTTGAAAAATTTATGCACTCACTAACTGTAAGTCGCTCTGGATAAGAACGTCTGCTAAATGACTAAAATGTAAATGAATGCTTGGCTTTGTATATCACTACGTAGCTAATTACAATGTTATATGCTGAAGTTGTTATTAGTATTGGCTATTATTACCTTTAGTGCAGTGGCATGTATTCATGGATGCCAAGGGAAGCCATGCTTCCCCCAAAAAAGACCAAGAAAAATACAAAATACATTAAATTATTTATCTTTCGTCACTCTGTGTTGCATAGTTTTTCTTCAATTTGCAAGAGGCTGAATGCATCTCACAGGAGAAAGCATCCAAGCTAGCGAAACAGCGCCCTTCTGTTTCTCTACGTGTAGGCCGTCTATCTGATGCTGTCTGGTCCAAACGAGTATGACATTGTTGCCGCCCGTAGCATTGAAGGCTAGGGAAGCCAGCAAGCATCTGGCCTCCCTTGACAAAAAAGTACACAAAATTAGCCAATCAGCGTTGAGCTAAATTGAGCGAGCTCAACTGTTAATGGTCCTGGCGTACCAAAAACAAGTGTCAAGGGAAGCCAGCTTGGATTTGGCATCACTCCTATGAAAACCCATTGAGACCATACATCATTGACAGAGAAACTTGAATTGTTGCATCTCGTTGTGTTGTTGTCCTCCGGTGGCTAGCTAGCCAGCTAGCTAAAATTGGCCCTTTCCTAAATTAGCCATGGATGGAGATAGGGATTTGGACTTGTGGTTTTATTTAATTCTCCGTACTGGCCAATGATTATTATGGCGATTCGGTAGTGAGTGTTGCAACCGAGGACAGACGATTTTTACGCGCTACACGCTTCAGCACTTGGCGGTCCCGTTCTGTGAGCTCTTGCAGTGGTGGAAAAAGTACCCAATTGTCATACTTGAGTAAAAGTAAAGATACCTTAATAGAAAATGACTCAAGTAAAATACTACTTGAGTAAAAGTCTAAAAGTATTTGGTTTTAAATATACTTAAGTATCAAAAGTAAATGTATATGCGTGTGTGAATTAGACCATTTTCCTGTCTTACTAAGCATTCGAAATGTAACGAGTACTTTTGGGTGTCAGGGAACATGTATGGAGTAAAAAGTACATTATTTTCTTTAGGAATGTAGAGGAGTAAAACTAAAAGTAGTCAAACATATAAATAGTAAAGTAAAGTACAGACACCACAAAAAAACTAGTTAAGTAGTACTTTAAAGTATTTTTAGTTAAGTACTTTACACCACAGTGAGCTTGTGTGGCCTAGCACATCGTGGCTGAGCCGTTGTTGTTCCTAGACATTTCCACTTCACAATAACAGCACTTACAGTTGACCGGGGAAGCTCTAGCAGGGCAGAAGTTTGACAAACTGACTTGTTGGAAAGGTGGCATCCTATGACGGTGCCACTTGGAAAGTCACTAAGCTCTTCAATAAGGCCATTCTACTGCCAATGTTTCCCTATGGAGATTGCATGGCTGTGTGCTCGATTTTATACACCTGTCAGCAACGGGTGTGGCTGAAATAGCCAAATCCACTAATTTGAAGGGTGTCCACATACTTTTGTATATATAGTGTATGTAGAGCCGGGTCGCTCTCTTTCACTGACAATTAAATCTGGTACTATACCCAAGGTTTGGAAGGCGGCGCATGTACTCCCCCTTCACAAAGTTGGTGACCTTTGTGACCTAAATAATTATCGCCCTATTTCTAAACTTTCTTGCCTAGCTAAAATATTAGAATCCTTGATTAATTCTCAGCTAAGATCTTTCTTATCTTTTAAATGTATACTAAATGTACAGTACTAGTCAAACGTTTGGACACACCTACTCATTCAAAGGTTTTTCTTTATTTTTACTATTTTCTACATTGTAGAATAATAGTGAAGACATCAAAACTATTAAATAACACATATGAAATCATGTAGTAACCAAACAAGTGTTAAACAAATCAAGATATATTTTATATTTGAGATTCTTCAAAGTAGCCACCCTTTGCCTTGATGACGGCTTTGCACTCTCTTGGCATTCTCTCAACCAGCTTCATGAGGAATGCTTTTCCAACAGTCTTGAGTTCCCACATATGCTGAGTACTTGTTGGCTGATTTTCCTTCACTCTGCGGTCCAATTCATCCCAAACCATCTCAATTGGGTTGAGGTCGGGTGATTGTGGAGGCCAGGTCATCTGATGCAGCACTCCATCTCTCCTTCTTGGTCAAATAGCCCTTACACAGCCTGGAGGTGTGTTTGGTCATTGTCCTGTTGAAAAACAAATGATAGTCCCATTAAGCCCAAACCAGATGGGATGGCGTATCGCTGCAGAATGCTGTGGTAGCCATGCTGGTTAAGTGTGCCTTGAATTCGAAATAAATCACAGACATTGTCACCAGCAAAGCACCCCCACACCATCACACCTCCTCCTCCATGCTTCACGGTGGGAACCACACATGCGGAGATCATCCGTTCACCTACTCTGCGTCTCACAAAGACACGGCGGTTGGAACCAAAAATCTCACATTTGGACTCATCAGACCAAAGGACAGATTTCTACCGGTCTAATGTTCATTGCTCGTGTTTCTTGGCCCAAGCAAGTCTCTTCTTCTTATTGGTGTCCTTTAGTAGTGGTTTCTTTGCAGCAATTTGACCATGAAGGCCTGATTCACGCAGGCTCCTCTGAACAGTTGATGTTGAGATGTGTCTGTTACTTGAACTCTGTGAAGCATTTATTTGGGCTGCAATCTGAGGCTGGTAACTAATTAACTTATCCTCTGCAGCAGAGGTAACTCTGGGTCTTCCTTTCCTGTGGTGGTCCTCATGAGAGCCAGTTTCATCATAGCGCTTGATGTTTTTTGCGACTGCACTTGAAGAAACTTTCAAAGTTCTTGAAATTTTCCGGATTGACTGACCTTCATATCTTAAAGTAATGATGGACTGTCGTTTCTCTTTGCTTATTTGAGCTGTTCTTGCCATAATATGGACTTGGTCTTTTACCAAATATTGCTATCTTCTGTATACCAACCCTACCTTGTCACAACACAACTGATTGGCTCAAACGCATGAAGAAGGAAATAAATTCCACAAAAAAACTTTTAACAAGGCACACCTGTTAATTGAAATGCATTCCAGGTAACTACCTCATGAAGCTTGTTGAGGGAATGCCAAGAGTGTGCAAAGCTGTCATCAAGGCAAAGGGTGGCTACTTTGAAGTATCACAAATAAAAAATATACTTTGATTTGTTTAACACTTTTTAGGGTACTACATCAATCAATCAATCAAATTATTTATAAAGCCCTTTTTAAATCAGCATATGTCACAAAGTAATATACAGAAACCCAGCCTAAAACCCCAAACAGCAAGCAATGCAGATGTAGAAGCACGGTGGCTAGAAAAAACTCCCTAGAAAGGCAGAAACCTAGGAAGAAACCTAGTGAGGAACCAGGCTCTGAAAGGGTGGCCCCTTCTGACTGTGCCGGGTGGAGATTATAACAGTACATGGCCATTAAGGACAGTTTTTTCTCCAAAATGTTCAAACGTTCATTTGTGACTAGCAGGGCCAAATAATAATCACAGTGGTTGTAGAGGTTGCAACAGGTCAGTACATCAGGAGTAAATGTCACTTGGCTTTTCATAGTCAGGCATTTAGAGGTTGAAATAGCAGGTGCATTAGAGAGAGAGAGTTGAAAACAGCAGGTCTGGGACAAGGTAGCACGTCCGGTGAACAGGTCAGGGTTCCGTAGCCGCAGGCAGAAGAGTGGATCTGGAGCAGCAGCATGACCAGGTGGACTGGGGACAGCAAGGAGTCATCAGGCCAGGTAGTCCTGAGGCATGGTCCTAGGGCTCAGGTCCTCCGGAAGGGGAGGGAGAGAGGGAGAGAGAGAGAATTAGAGGGAGCATACTTAAATTCACACAGGACACCGGATAAGACAGGAGAATAACACCAGATATAACAGACTGACCCTAGCCCCCCGGCACATAGACTATTGCTGTATAGATACTGGAGGCTGAGACAGGGGGGGTCGGGAGACACTGTGGCCCCATCCAATGATATCCCCGGACAGGCAGGGTATAACCCCACCCACTTTGCCAAAGCACAGCGCCCACACAACCAGAGGGATATCAACAGACCACCAACCTACTAACCTGAGACAAGGCTGAGTATAGCCCACGAAGATCTCCTCCACTGCACGAGCCCGTTATTCTACAATGTAGAAAATAGTAAAAAGAAAGAAAAACCCTTGAATGAGTAGGTGTGTCCAAACTTTTGATTGGTACTGTACATCAGTCAGGTTTTAGACCAGGTCATAGAACTATCTCTGCTGCATCCCTAGTTATAAATGACGTGGTTGACTGTATGGATAAAAGGCAACATTGTGCTGCCCTCTTCATTGACATTTCAAAGGCTTTCGATACTGTTGATAACATTGCTAATTCAGAGGCTTTCCTCAATTGGCCTAGACCAGGCTGCATGTAACTGGTTAAAAAATTACTTGACAGATAGAACTCAATGTGTGTCTACTGATGGTGTTAAATCAGGTTTCCTGGATAATACGAAAGGTGTCCCACAGGGGTCATATCTGGGACCTGTACTTTTTACTGTTTCCATTAACAATATCGACTTGTCTGTAAAATAATTTTACCTGAACTTGTATGCCAATGATACTGTTGTGTATGCTTTTTCCCCCACGGTTGACCAGGCTCTATCTGAACTACAGTCTGCCTTCATTGTATTACAGAAAAACTTTATTGACCTGAAATGAGTATTGAATGCCAGTAAAACTAAGTATATGTTGTTCTCAAGAGCGCATAAAAATAACTCTGATGATTTAAGCATATGTACTTTGGAAGGTGCCCATATTGATCGTGTCCCTACTTACAAATATCTAGGCATCTGGATAGATGAAAAGCTGTCTTTTAAAAAGCATATTGATGAGTTAGTTAAGAAGCTTAGAATAAAAAGCAGATTATTCAGTCAACGTTCCTATCGGTCCTAGACTATGGCAACATCATCTATATGAATGTAGCTGCCACTTCATTAAAGCCATTAGATACAGGTTATCATAGCACACTGCGCTTTATTACGGGTGACAATTTTAGTACTCATCACTGCATTCTCTACCAGAAAGTTGGTTGGCCCTCTTTGATGTCAAATAGGTTGATACATTGCTATGTTTTCATTTAAAGCCCTTTTACAAAAAGTCCCATTGTGCCTAACATCATTACTAAACTTTAGACATACGAGTTACCACACCCGATCTAAAGGATGGCTAACTCTGGAAATTCCTTTGGTCTCTAATGTGTTAGGTAAATCAGCTTTTAGTTTTTTTGCACCTTATCTGTGGAACAATCTTTAAAATGTTCTGAAATGTGATGTTTTGCTGCCTCTAGGCCAATTCAAAAAGCTGATTGAGGACCTTTTTACTGATTGATGTGTTTGTTTTTTATTACCATGTTTTTCTTTCTGCTTGCATTTTGTAATATATTTTGATGTGTGTATTTTCTGTAATTTATGTAATTCAGGGCTCATCTGTAAAAGAGACCTTGGTCGCAGTATGACTCCCTGATAAAATAAAGGTTGAATAAAAAATACATAAATATGTGCAGAGGTACAAGGTAAGTGAGGTAGATATGTACATATAGGTAACAGGATAGATAATAAGCAGTAGCAGCAGCATATGTGATGAGTCAAAAGAGTTAGTGCAAAAAGGGGTCAATGCAGAAGGTCCGGGTAGCTATTTGGTTAACTATTTGGCAGTCTCATGGCTTGGGGGTAGAAGTTTTGTGGTGGGTGTGTTTTTCTGTTGTGGACTGCAGCTTGATTTACTTAAATGGAATAGAGACATCCATTTTACACGAGCCTGCTAGCCTGAGACTGAGGCTGCCTCTGCCTTTTATGCCTTTGTCGGCATTCAGCACAACTGCCTCAGTCTTTCCTACCTTCATAGTAACTGCCTCTGGGTGCAGGAACAGGTTGTCTCTAGTGGACACATTGGGCAGGCGCATTTTATTTTTTACTGAAAACAACCAAACTGCACAGAATTCCGGTAGCCTAAAACTGTTATTTCTAGTTCCTTCGTATTGAAAGACTGTCAAATTATGGCATTTCTAAACAGACTAATAATGTCAATCCCTGATATTGCACCGAGTTATCAACTGGAGAGCAGCTTTCAACCAGTGAAGCCAAGATACTTATTTTATTTAGCAAATTATATGAAGTAGCTGCCTCTAGTCACCGAGGTAAAGACAGATTCAGGTTGGATATTCAATGGATATTCGCCTGTAGTTTTCCTTATGTCCACCAACAGCAGTTAGGACCATCAACATAGTGACAAATCTAATTTTTGACAATTGGGTACTTTCTCCACCACTGCATGTAACCACAATAATGGTTGCCAGTTAATCAATGAATTAAAATAGAATATTGACAAATTAAACAGAAATTGTAGACCTTTAATCTTTTCCAACATGTCAGACACTTTACTTCAAATAAATACAAAACATTTCACAGTGTTAACTTTCTCTTTATCCCTGGTTGATGTACATTTCAGCTCCTCTTCAGTGTGGATGGGGTATAGCATACATTTTCAACAACAAAGACAGCACTTCCAGTTTGTGTTCTTCACTCTGTTGAACTCTTTTGTATTCATCCCTAAGCACAGCACATGGAACAACCGTTGGCATGCAAAACATTCAATCTAAAACAGAACAAAGGGTAACAAGTTATAAATAATATCAAATATCAATGCAGTATGACGAATTAGCCATCCATTGTGTTATATCATAAATTGTCTTACATGCCGTCACTGTTGTCAAAAGATTATAAACATGTTAAATAAAGTTACTAACCCTGTCAGTCTTTGGGCCACATCCAGGTTCTTTATCAGTGGCACACAAGAAGCAGTTGTTGGCTTTGTTGAACTCTGAAATCATAGGCATGAACTGAACATATGGTTGTCCCACACAACTACATAAAAATAAAGAATTTACATTTACTTTGAATGAAATTTCATTACATACCAGACATTTTTAGTTTATCCTCAGCCATTTCTTTTCGCAGTTGCTCCATGTGTTTTTGTGAAGGTTCTATATCCATTTGGGAGGGGATGTTGGGGAAGTTCTGTGCAACTTCCTTGGCCATCTACACCAAAAAAGAAAATAGAGTTTTTGACCTAATTGTCACATAACAGCTAACCATTCATTATTGAAAATATAACTATCAAACCTGCATTACAAAGACCCCGCAGCTGAAGGTGTCCTGCTGCATGGTGTGAGTGTGATGAGGTATGAATGACGGAGTCAGGCGCAGGAGGTAAAACACCGAAATCAAGAGTTTATTCAGTGTACAATAATGTAGCGCATATAGCGACAGAACGAAACTAGCACAAGGGAAAATCAACCTTGGCTGCATACAAGTAAAGAGTAGCTCAACCGAGCTACTCACTCTCACAACAAACAATGACTCACAAAGGACAAGGGGGCAGAGGGAACACTTATACACAGACTAATGAGGGAATGAGTACCAGGTGTGTGTGATTGACAAGACAAGACAAGACAAGACAAATGGAGTGATGATAAAGGGAGCGGTAGTGGCTAGTAAGCCGGTGACGACGAACGCCGAAACCTGCCCGAGCAAGGAGGAGGGGCAGCCTCGGCTGAATTCGTGACAGTGAGTTATTTCCCCTCCTTTCCACTTTATGTCCACCGAGTCGTTTTTTCCATGGCAGGATCTTCTCATTTTTAAGTATTCTCTTTTTTATGTAAACATATTGGAATTCTGATTAGTTATAGGCAAATGAATGCACAGGCCAAAACTGTATGCTGTTTTCCTTATCAGCATAATCTAGTAGAGGTCATTTCCTTGATGCCCCATTCTACACACAGCCTAAATTATAGGCACTGAACCATTTACAGGAGAATAATACTTCTGAGTGTGGGTGTCCACTGTGCAGCAATGTTCACACCTACTTGGTCTCAGGCTTACAGATTTAAGTCTAATAGCGTGAGATGAAAGTAGACAAACAACAGAGTGTGCGATATGAAGGCATAGTGAGTGGACAATCTAAGCATGTTTTAGGGTGGTAGGTCACATGACCAGGGAATATTGAAATAAAAAATGTAAAAAAATTCCTGTAAAACCGCGTGAGATGAAAATTGACAAACTAAAGGGTGTGCAATGTGTAGGCCCACTGAGTGTACATTCTGAACCTTGTTTGAGGTCAGTAGGTCACATGACCAAGGAGATATTGAAATTAGAAAGTTTGAAAAATTCATGTAAAAACTGTACTTAATGTATTCATAGTTGATTGGCTAATATCATATAATTATTGATGTTCTGCACACTCTGAACTTGGCAGAAATGTAGACCCAAGATAAACAGGTGGAGTTGGTAGCATGACGTCTAATTTCAAAGTGCATGTCCAGGCAGCTATATCAGATTAAAACGAACCAGGATGTTCTTTCAGAGGACTCCCCCCTTTCAAACTGCTGTTTGACATTAGATCGCGACTGAATCAACTCGACTGGCTTTTTAGAAATTCCTTAACAGGTTTTATTGGAGTTTCCAATGCCAGCCTGTGATACAAAGAGCAGCTCAATCCTCAGTCTCCCACAGATCTACGGAAGGCATTTAACTGAATTGGAGCTCCATACGGTTCGTATTCCATTTGCTGGAGGGCATACTTTTCGCTCAGATGTATTGAAATTTGGTTACCCACTGGATATGGAGGCAATTTGCATTAATGTAAGAGATTATGTAAATCGGCGACTGCTGAAATAGATCTTCATGTGGTTTGATATTCTACAGATGTGAATGGAGAATCTCTCTGGCACCACTATGATAGGTCAGGGCAGAAGGTCCTCTGTAGCTCAGCTGGTAGAGCACGGCGCTTGTAACGCCAAGGTAGTGGGTTCGATCCCCGGGACCACCCATACACAAAAAAAAAAAAAAAATGTATGCACGCATGACTGTAAGTCGCTTTGGATAAAAGCGTCTGCTAAATGGCATATTATATTATTATATCAGAAGAGTCCTGCTCACATGGATAAGTCTGAGCCTGTTTGTGAGTTTCCATACGGTCGCAGGTAAGAATGTATGTCCTGTTTAATTAACTTCTTAGCAACTACGAAATACATTGATTAGCTGTAAACAAGACGTTATATATACTTTTTATAGTTTGGTATGCTTGTAAATGGTTGTAAATCACGCCTTTCCCAATTAATGCATCCGTTGACAGACTACTACAATGCCTTTTCTATAACATCTCAATATTTTCCAGGGGACAGAGAGAGCCTCTTCCAGCTTCATACTAGTTATGGTCTGCTGGAGGGCAGGCTGGTCAGAGTGAGAGAGAGCCAGAAGAATGTGGCTGCCTATCTGGGGATCCCCTTCGCTGAGCCCCCTGTCGGGCTCCTGAGGTTCCAGGCCCCCCAGCCTCCTCGGGTGTGGCAGGGACTGAGAGACGCCAAGGCCTACCCCCCTCTGTATGAGCCTAAACAGTAATTTGTTAGAGAGAGACAGGCAGGGAGACAGACAGATAAACAGCCTACACTGTCTTATAGGGAACTCTGAATCATGCTTATTCTGATAAACATTAACATTCTGCCAATCATGTTTTTATTGATAGTATAAGAGGATGTCACCTCTCTTGTCCTCTTAACACATAGGTGTCTGCAGAACATGAACCACACTAGACAGATGGGGAACCTGTACGGAGGTCGGTTCCCTGTCCTAACCACCTCAGAGGACTGCCTTTACCTGAACATCTACACACCAGTCAAACCTGGAGACCCAAGGAAACTACCAGTGAGGAGAGACATGAGAATGTACCCATATCTACCTCAGAGTAGACAAGCATACATGTCTTTGGTTTGGTGTTCTAGTCTAAAAAAGTATATATGCAGGTGATGATTTGGATCCATGGTGGAGGCTTCCTCATGGGAGGGGCTTCACTCTATGATGGCTCCTCATTGGCTGCCTTTGGGGACGTTGTGGTGGTCATCCTCCAATACCGTCTGGGTATCCCAGGGTTCGTCAGGTACACTTCTATTGGTACTGCATTTGGTCAATATGATCAATGCACAAATTTGGGTGAGTAACATTTTCTCCTGTTTGGTGTCTACTGAACACAACCCTGGCATATCTGATCTCATATCTGCTTGACTGTCCAGCACTGGGGATGGCCAGTACCCTGGGAACGTGGGTATTCTGGACCAGGTGTGTGCCATGCGCTGGGTGCAGGAGACCATCAGCAGCTTCGGTGGAGACCCAGGATCTGTCACCATTTTCGGAGAGTCTGCTGGTGGTGTCGCCGTCTTTTTACATGTGTGCCTATATATCTAGGAAAACAGATACTTGCTGATACAGAAAGATGCACTGGCTGTCTGTATGTAGGCTTACCTTGGGCACTGATCCATTGTTCTGTCTGTCCAGATGATGTCCCCTCTGTCATCAGGACTGTTCCACAAGGCCATCAGTCAGAGTGGAGTACCCCTCATCCCTGTCTTCATCCAGGATGACCCCAAACCTGCTGCACAGGTGGTCTGCTGTTTCACTGTGTGCTGATCATAACAGCATGTCTCAAGCGTCCCATACATTGGTTAATATACAATATAATAACTGGTAAAACCTTCAGTGGTCTTATGACTATGTATTTATTATTCTGGTACAATGTAACGTGTTGTAATTCAAATGCTCTGGTTTCAATCTCTCCCTCCTCCAGCTGGTGGCACAGAGAGCAGGCTGTCCCAGTGATGACTCTGCAGAGCTCATGACCTGCCTCAGTACCCTCAGCCAACAGGACATAGAGGCTGCTACACCTGCACTGGTAGGTTTGGTCTGAACCTCACACTCACCCTACAGTATGTGGGATGTATGTATCTGAATGCCAGGCTGTTGCTTTAGCTAACTTATACTGTATGGCGCTGTTGAATGCAACAACATGGCTGTTGTTTGTGACTTCCATTCTGGGGTCCATCCTCTCTCTCCACAGGGGGAGATGGTTCTGTCTGTGCACAGGGATGGGACAGTCATCCCTACCAACCTGGAGGAAGTCCTGCAGACCAAGAGCTTCCTGGGCTTCCCCAGCATCATAGGGATCAACAACCATGAGTATGGATGGATGCTCCCACATGTATGTATGTCCCTGCATGAAGATATGAAAACTATCTGTCATATATTTTACAGGTAAATGTACTTTTATCATTGTTTTTCATGAACCTTGTTGTGTGTTCCACCAGTTTTTCCTATTTCCTGGATGGGATCTTGGAATGACCCGTGAAAACATGATGATGATACTGGCATTAATGCTTCAGAAAGTGGTTAGTAAAGTATGGTGGCAGACAGGGTTGGGTAGGTTTACTTTCTAAATGTAATCTACTAGAGTTACTAAATTAGTTACCTGTCCAAAATTGTAATCAGTTACATAACTTTTGGATTGCCCAAACTCAGTAACGTAATCTGATTACTTTCAGTTGCTTTTTGATTACTTTCTCCTTAAGAGGCATTAGAAGAAGATGAAAAGGATCCATCAAACACATTTGGTGTCGTCATAGTGGTCTCTGACATCATAGTGGTCTCTGACATCATAGTGGTCTCTGACTTGTAGTCAGACTCACTCAGGTGGAACAAACTTAAACTTGCGCCTTTTTTCAATGCTGAGTTGAATGTCATTGAGAAAACAGAAAGGTGTCATAATGTATTTTTTTTCGCAAACGTTCTTTCTAAATGTAAAAGTAATCCATGAAGTAATCATCTCGCTTTTAAAAAGTATCTGTAATCTGATTACAATATTTTTGCTGGTGAAAGAACAATCGGAACTTCACTTCAAGTTCTTTAGTACCATGATGTACGCAGGAAAATACACACTGGGATGAAAATAACAGAGTATTATTGTCACGGTTTCGGCCGAGGCTGCCTCTCTTCCTTGCTCGGGCAGGCTTCGGCGTTCGTCGTCTCCGGAATACTAGCTGCCACCGTTGCATGTTTCTATGTTCGTTTGCTTTTGTCTGATTGTTGTTACACCTGTTATCGTTTAGTGTAATTAGTGTCCTATAAGTTCTCGTTGTGTTTGTCTAGTGTTGTGTGTGATTGTTTTTCACTGTCGTGCGTTTAGCTATTATATATACAGTTTGCTCGGTTGAGCTGCGCTCCATTTCTGTGTATTGGAGTATTTTGTCGCGCGTATTTTGTGCGCCCGCTTTATTTCGCCTGCGTGCGGAGTTTCTCGCCTCAGGGCATTTGTTTTTGTGCTGTGTTGTGTTTGCAAACAACTAAAGTCTTTTGGACTTACTTTGTGCGTCCTGCGCCTGATTCCACCACCACACCCACCTACAGCTACACTGACAGAATCACACACCATACTCAATGGAATCAGCAGGAGCCGCAGCAGCACAGGCGACGTTGGAGGACAGGGTCCGCGAACAGAATGACCAGATCCTGCGGATGGGGTCCGCACTGCAGGAGGTGATCACCACCATCCGAGGCTGGGAGACCCGAGGGACTCCTCCACCGCCATCCTCCCTGCCCGCACCATCGGCAAGTCAGCCCATTCCCGCTCCGGAACCCAAGTCAGCCCATTCCCGAGGGCCTACGATGGGACCGCGGCCGGGTGTCAGGGTTTCCTTCTCCAGGTGGAGCTTTACCTGGCCACCGTGCACCCGGCGCCCTCGGGACACGAGAGCGTGTCCGCCCTGATCTCCTGCCTTTCCGGGAAGGCGTTGGAATGGGCCAACGCAGAGTGGAGGAGAATCGACGCTAACACCATCACCTACGACGAGTTCTCCCGCCGCTTCAGGGCGGTGTTTGACCATCCCCCGGAGGGGAAAGCGGCGGGGGAGCGTCTGGTCTGCCTCAGGCAGGGGAAGAGGAGTGCCCAGGAGTTCGCCTTGGAGTTCCGTACCCTAGCGGCGGATGCAGGGTGGAATGAGCGGGCTCTCATCGATCACTACCGATGTAGTCTACGCGAGGACGTCCGTAGGGAGCTGGCCTGTAGGGACACCAGCCTCTCGTTCGACCAGTTGGTCGACATGTCCATCAGGCTGGATACCCTGCTAGCTACCCGCGGACGTCCCGAGGGGGGTCCGTCCATTTCACCCTCCAGCGCCTCCGAGCCGTGCCCCATGGAGCTCGGGGGCGCTGGCGCTAGAGAGAGGAGGGGTCGGCTTACGAGGGGGTCCATCTCCTGCACCAACTGTGGTCGGGGAGGACACACCGCGGCTAGGTGCTGGGGATGGCCTCCTCGGGGAGAGGACGACAGGTCCCGCACTGGGGAGTCCTTCCAGGTGAGTAGACGCCCCACTCACCCAGAGCTCTCTGTTGCACATTTCTGTATATCTGTGCGTTTTCCACAGGTAGCACCTCATTCCCAGCATAAGGCGCTGGTAGATTCAGGCGCGGCTGGGAATTTTATTGATAAGAAGTTTTGTTTAGCCTTAGGGATTCCCCTTCTCCCTGTTGACGTTCCCTTCCCCGTTCATGCCCTAGATAGCCGTCCGTGGGTGCGGGCTTGATCAGGGAGGTCACTGCGCCACTTAGGATGTGTGCGCAGGGGGGTCATCAGGAGATGATCCAGCTATTTCTGATCGACTCGCCTGCGTATCCGGTGGTGCTGGGCATGCCCTGGTTGAGTACCCATAACCCATCTATTTCGTGGCAGGAGAGGGCTCTGATGGAGTGGTCTGCCCAGTGTGTGGGTCGATGTTTAGGCGTTTCCGTAGGGGCTACCTCGGTGGAGAGTCCAAACCAGGTGCCCGCATTGCACGTTCCCCCTGAGTATGGGGATTTGGCTATTGTGTTCAGTAAGTCGAGGGCGACGCGGTTGCCTCCCCATAGGCAGGGAGATTGTGCGATAGACCTCCAGGCAGGAGCTGCGCTCCCACGGAGCCATGTGTATCCTCTGTCTCAGGAGGAGAAGAGAGCTATGGAGACGTACATAGACGAATCTCTGAGACAAGGATACATACGGCCCTCCACTTCCCCTGCGTCCTCGAGTTTCTTTTTTGTGAAGAAAAAGGATGGAGGATTACGCCCGTGCATTGATTACCGTGGTCTCAATCAGATCACGGTGAAGTACAGTTATCCACTCCCGCTGATTGCGACCATGACGGAGTCATTGCACGGGGCGCGTTTCTTCACTAAATTAGATCTCAGGAGCGCGTACAACTTGGTGCGCATTAGGGGGGCGATGAATGGAAGACAGCCTTTAGTACCACCTCGGGCCATTACGAGTATCTTGTCATGCCATACGGGTTGATGAACGCTCCTTCAGTTTTCCAATCATTCGTGGATGAGATCTTCAGGGACATGCAGGGGCAGGGGGTGGTCGTGTACATCGATGACATTCTCGTGCACTCGCCCACCCGAGTCGAGCATGTGGCCCTGGTGCGCCGAGTGTTGCGGAGACTGTTGGAGCACGACCTGTATGTCAAGGCAGAGAAGTGTCTGTTCTTCCAGGAGTCGGTCTCATTTTTGGGTTATCAGTTGTCTGCGTCAGGGGTGAAGATGGAGGTAGACCGGGTGTCAGCCGTGCGTAATTGGCAAACGCCAACTACTGTGAAGGAGGTGCAGCAGTTTTTGGGGTTTGCGAATTATTACCGGAGGTTTATCCGGGGTTTTGGACAGGTGGCAGCTCCCATAACGTCTCTTTTGAAGGGGGGTCCGGTGCGTCTGCAGTGGTCAGCCGAGGCGGACAGGCCGTTTGGGAGGCTGAAGGACCTGTTTACCTCGGCTCCGGTGCTGGCGCATCCGGATCCCTCTTTGCCATTTCAGGTAGAGGTGGACGCGTCAGAGGCCGGTATAGGAGCCGTGCTGTCGCAACGGTCCGGCGCGCCACCCAAACTCCGCCCCTGTGCTTTTTATTCCAAGAAGCTCAGTCCGGCGGAGCGAAACTATGACGTGGGGGACAGGGAGCTGTTAGCCGTGGTACAGGCCCTAAAGGTGTGGAGGCACTGGCTTGAGGGGGCTCAACACCCTTTCCTCATTTTGACGGACCACCGTAACCTGGAGTACATCCGGGCAGCGAGGAGACTGAACCCTCGCCAGGCGAGGTGGAATATGTTTTTGACCCGGTTCACATTTAAGATCACGTACATCCCTGGGTCACAGAACGGTAGGGCAGACGCACTGTCTCGGCGGTATGACACGGAGGAGAGGTCCGTGGAGCCCACTCCCATACTGCCGGAGTCTTGTCTGGTGGCACCGGTAGTGTGGGAGGTCGATGCTGAACTCGAGCGGGCGTTACGCACCGACCCTAGTCCACCTCAATGCCCGGAGGGTCGGAAGTACGTTCCGCTCGAGGTTCGGGATCGATTGATCTATTGGGCTCACACGTCACCCTCCTCTGGACACCCTGGTATCGGCCGGACAGTGCACTGTCTTAGTACCAAGTACTGGTGGCCCACGTTGGCGAGGGATGTGAGGGTTTATGTTTCCTCCTGCTCGGTGTGCGCCCAGTGTAAGGCGCCTAGACATCTGCCTAGGGGTAAGTTACTACCCCTGCCCGTTCCACAACGACCATGGTCTCACCTCTCGGTGGATTTCCTCACTGACCTTCCTCCTTCACAGGGGAATACCACTATACTGGTCGTTGTGGACCGGTTTTCTAAGGCCTGTCGTTTGCTCCCTATGCCGGGCCTTCCTACTGCCCTGCAAACCGCCAAAGCACTATTCACCCATGTGTTCCGACACTACGGGGTACCCGAGGATATTGTGTCTGATCGAGGTCCCCAATTTACCTCCAGAGTATGGAGAGCTTTTATGGAGCGGTTGGGGGTCTCGGTGAGCCTCACCTCGGGTTACCACCCGGAGAGTAATGGGCAGGTGGAACGCGTGAACCAGGATGTGGGTAGGTTTCTTAGAACATACTGCCAGGACCGGCCGGAGGAGTGGGCAAGGTACGTTCCCTGGGCCGAGATGGCCCAGAATTCCCTACGCCATTCCTCCACTAACCTAACCCCTTTTCAATGTGTGTTAGGTTACCAGCCGGTTCTGGCACCTTGGCAGCAGAGCCAGATCGAGGCTCCTGCGGTGGATGAGTGGGCGCGGCGCTCGGAGGAGACATGGAACGCTGCACACGTCCACCTGCAGCGGGCCCTCCGACGTCATAAGGCGAGCGCCGATCTCCACCGCAGTGAGGGACCGGTGTACGCACCTGGTGATCGAGTCTGGCTCTCTACCAGAAACCTACCCCTCCGCCTGCCCTGTCGGAAACTGGGTCGGCGGTTTGTAGGGCCATTTAAAGTCCTGAGAAGGTTGAACGAGGTGTGTTACAAATAAATATTATTTACAAATTACAACTACCTGTTGAGTATAAGAGTATTAACCCCTCGTTCCATGTGTCTCTTCTCAGGCCGGTGGTAGCTGGCCCACTCCAAGAAAGTGAAATCAGGGAGACTCCTCCGCCCCCATTGGACATCGAGGGGGCACTGGCGTACTCCGTGCGGTCCATCTTGGATTCGAGACGTCGGATGGGGGGTCTCCAATATCTAGTGGAGTGGGAGGGGTACGGCCCGGAGGAACGGTGCTGGGTGCCGAGGAGAGACATTTTGGACCCGTCTCTCCTGACGGAATTCCATCGTGGGCACCCGACGCACCCTGCTCCGCGTCCTCCTGGTCGTCCCCGAGGCCGGAGTCGGCGCACGTCTGGAGCCGCGCGTCAAGGGGGGGGTACTGTCACGGTTTCGGCCGAGGCTGCCTCTCTTCCTTGCTCGGGCAGGCTTCGGCGTTCGTCGTCTCCGGAATACTAGCTGCCACCGTTGCATGTTTCTATGTTCGTTTGCTTTTGTCTGATTGTTGTTACACCTGTTATCGTTTAGTGTAATTAGTGTCCTATAAGTTCTCGTTGTGTTTGTCTAGTGTTGTGTGCGATTGTTTTTCACTGTCGTGCGTTTAGCTATTATATATACAGTTTGCTCGGTTGAGCTGCGCTCCATTTCTGTGTATTGGAGTATTTTGTTGCGCGTATTTTGTGCGCCCGCTTTATTTCGCCTGCGTGCGGAGTTTCTCGCCTCAGGGCATTTGTTTTCGTGCTGTGTTGTGTTTGCAAACAACTAAAGTCTTTTGGACTTACTTTGTGCGTCCTGCGCCTGATTCCACCACCACACCCACCTACAGCTACACTGACAATTATAAACCTGTAGATTTAAGAGGAGGTCCTAGAGAGTTCCTCCTTTGATTGTCACACAAGACTGCTACTTGATTGGTTAATATAGAACGGTGGGTAGGTTGTATGCAAAATATGAATGGCGTTTGTACATAAAATGTATCATAGAAACAAAGCAATCTTGCTGTCTGATAATAGGCAGGCTGAAGAATGGGATTTGTCGAATAAGACGAAGACAAGTCTTGCAGCTGCATGATAAGGAAAAATTGAGTATTCTAAATGATCTACAAAACAAGTCTGTATGCTCTGGGAAATATATGTGAAGAGATACATTCTCTGAGAACCACCAATGTCAGGGAATTGCATATTAATCATCTGTCATCACGTTTATATTGCTTTCTGCCTATTTCAGCCAATTTGCTCTTCTGTCTCAGCATATATGTTACTTTTGTGACTAAGTGTTAGTATTTTTAGGATTATGCTGGTTATTATAGTTTAAACAAGGATGTGTTCTTAAGGTCTCATAAGCCTGGTTATTAGTTGGTTATCATAGGTCACAGTCAATAGTTACCCATTTAATACAAGTCATTATTAGTACAATCATTACATGTTCAGCCTAGGAGAGCCTGTAGTTTTTGTGCGTCGGCCTGTGTGCATGTGTGTGTGTGTGTGTGTGTGTGTGTGTGTGTGTGTGTGTGTGTTCTAGTCCATCTGAATTCAATCATCTTGGATGTTTGTGTGTGTGTGTGTGTGAAAGAGAAATTACTTTTCATTAGCTTATTAGTAACTTTCCACAACAATATCACTATGTATCACAGGAAGTTGGTGGCACTTCAATTGGGGAGGATGGGCTTGTGGTAATGGCTGGAGCGGAATGGGTGGAATGGTATCCAATACATCAAACACGTTTTCCATGTGTTTGATGCCATTCCATTTGCTCCGTTCCAGCCATTATTATGAGTTGTCCTCCCCTCAGCAGCCTCCTGTGCTCTGTATGCAGTAGTGATGATGATGTTATTTTAGACAAATGTATAAAATATATAAAAACATATATATACAGTACCAGTCAAAGGTTTCGACACACCTAATCATTCCGGGGTTTTTCTTTATTTTTACTATTTTCTACATTAAAGAATAATCGTGAAGACATCAAAACTATGAAATAACACATATGGAATCATGTAGTAACCAAAAAAGTGTTAAATATATTTGAGATTCATTAAGTAGCCACCCTTTGCCTTGATGACAGCTTTGCACACTCTTGGCATTCTCTCAACCAGTTTCATGAGGTAGTCACCTGGAATGCATTTCAATTAAGAGGTGTGCCTTGTTAAAAATTAATTTGTGGAATTTCTTTCCTTCTTAATGCGTTTGAGCCAATCAGTTGTGTTGTGACAAGGTAGGGGTGGTATACAGAAGATAGCCCTATTTGGTAAAAGACCAAGTCCATATTATGGCAAGAACAGCTCAAATAAGCAAAGAGATATGACAGTCCGTCATTACTTTAAGACATGAAGGTCAGTCAATCCGGAAAGTTTCAAGAACTTTTAAAGTTTCTTCAAGTACAGTCGCAAAAACCATCAAGCGCTATGATGAAACGGTCATGAGGACCACCACAGGAAAGGAAGACCCAGAGTTACCTCTGCTGCAGAGGATAGGTTCATTAGAGTTAACTGCACCTCAGATTGCAGCCCAAATAAATGCTTCACAGAGTTCAAGTAACAGACACATATCAACATCAACTGTTCAGAGGAGCCTGCATGAATCAGGCCTTCATTGTCAAATTGCTGCAAAGATACCACTACTAAAGGACACCAATAAGAAGAAGAGACTTGCTTGGGCCAAGAAGCATGAGTAATGGACATTAGACCGGTGGAAATCTGTCCTTTGGTCTGATGAGTCCAAATGTGAGATTTTTTGGTTCCAACCGCTGTGTCTTTGTGAGACGCAGAGTAGGTGAACGGATGATCTCCGCATGTGTGGTTCCCACCATGAAGCATGGTGGAGGAGGTGTGATGGTGTGGTGGTGCTTTGCTGGTGACACTGTCTGTGATATATTTAGAATTCAAGGCACACTTAACCAGTATGGCTACCACAGCATTCTGCAGCGATACGGCATCCCATCTGGTTTGTGCTTAGTGGGACTATCATTTGTTTTTCAACAGGACAATGACCCAAAACACACCTCCAGGCTGTGAAAGGGCTATTTGACCAAGGAGAGTGATGGAGTGCTGCATCAGATGACCTGGCCTCCACAATCACCCGACCTCAACCCAATTGAGATGGTTTGGGATGAGTTGGACTGCAGAGTGAAGGAAAAGCAGCCAACAAGTGCTCAGCACATGTGGGAACTCCTTCAAGACTGTTGGAAAAGCATTCCTCATGAAGCTGGTTGAGAGAATGCCAAGAGTGTGCAAAGCTGTCATCAAGGCAAAGGGTGGCTACTTTGAAGAATCTCAAATATAAAATATATTTTGATTTGTTTAACACTTTTTTGGTTACTACATGATTCCATATGTGTTATTTCATAGTTTTGATGTCTTCACTATTATTCTACGACGTAGAAAATAGTAAAAATAAAGAAAAACCTTTGAATGAGTAGGTGTGTCCAAACTTTTGACTGGTACTGTATATATATATACACAGTATATTATAATAAAAATCCACTTGTTACAGTTTTTTTGTAATCAGATTCCATGTAATCAGTTACTCCCCAACCCTGGTGGCAGCTTTATAATATAATGATCTAGCAGTCTGGTCCATGAGCTGTCTTTTAAACCTTGTATCTCCCTGGTAGCGTCTGCCAGACTCCGCCCTGGGGATCATCGTAGAGGAGTACTTTGGTGACATGAAGGACCCTGTTGGGATCAGAGATGCCTTCTTGGAGCTTATGGGAGATCTACTGATTGTGATCCCAGGGATCCAGGGAGCCAGGGGGTGTAGAGGTGAGGAATCCACTGGGAACTATACCAATCAGATGCCTGATTTTTCTTTAGAAACCTCCTGGAATACATTATTTAATAATTATTATGAAGAAATTATTTTAAGACATACTTTAACTAATATCTAAATGATTGAGACATGTTGTAGTTGATGACAGACATGTTGTGTTGGTATTCACAGATATGAGTGTAATGTATCTCTCTCTCTGTCTATGCAAGATTCTGGTTGCTTGATATACTACTATGAGTTCCAGCAGCGCCCCTCCATGTTCAATACCAGCAGGCCAGTCTTTGTTAAAGCAGACCACTTTGATGAGGTTGGCTTTGTGTTTGGCGCCCCCTTTTGGACGGATGACATAGTGATGTTAGGTAGAAAATGTTTATTATTCTGGAGTAATTGTAGGCTAAATATATTTGAAAACCTTGTTTTCATTTCAAATTCTGGAGGAACTGTCGATAACAATAACAGGAGTCATAAGTTACTGTGAAATAAACATAATCAGATGTTAATACTGTTAAATGACAAAAGACTGAGAGAGATTATATTTTGGACAAGATCATTCTGCTGAGCCTGTACTGTATCTCTGCAGCTTTTCTTGGAAACGATGGAAACTAAAAACGTTTTCCACTCATAGATAACACGACAGAGGAGGAACGACAGCTTAGCAGGACCATGATGAAATACTGGACTAACTTTGCCAGAACAGGGTGAGAGATCCCTTCCTTGTCCTCTTTCTCTTTCTCGCTCTCTTTCTTTCTTTATCTCTTCTCACTCTCTTTCTCTCTGTCTCTCTCCCCCTATTTTTTCTCATACTCTCTCTCTCTCTTTCTCTCTGTCGCTCTCTCTCTGGGTGTATTTAGTTGGAGAAGCTTCAACACAGATATGACATGTAACAAGAACCAGATTTCTGTCATGATGTAATCAAGTTTTCATTCCGCCAGAAGTTCAGAGTTTTCTCTGAATACATTGATTTCTAAATAAGTTACAGAACATAGTTCCTCAGTTCATATTATACAAAGGACAGTTTAAGACTCCCTACTGTATGCAAACATATTTACTACTGTATACCAAGTATGCTTTATACATCTACTTATAGTGGATACTCAATATAGTCCATAATAGGAGATCAACCACCAATTGCATTCGGTCATAGTACATTTACATTTTAGTCATTTAGCAGACGCTCTTAACCAGAGCGACTTACAGGAGCAATTAGGGTTAAGTGCCTTGCTCAAGGGCACATTAACGTAATTTAGCAGACGCTCTTAGCCAGAGCGACTCACAAATTGGTGCGTTCACCCTATAGCCAGTGGGATAACCACTTTACAATTTGGGGGGGGGGGGGGGGGGGGGGTTAGAAGGAATACTTTAGCCTATCCCAGGTATTCCTTAAAGAGGTGGGGTTTCAAATGTCTCCGGAAGGTGGTGAGTGACTCCGCTGTCCTGGCGTCGTGAGGGAGCTTGTTCCACCATTGGGGTGCCAGAGCAGCGAACAGTTTTGACTGGGCTGAGCGGGAGCTGTGCTTCCGCAGAGGAAGGGGAGCCAGCAGGCCAGAGGTGGATGAACGCAATGTCCTCGTTTGGGTGTAGGGACTGATCAGAGCCTGAAGGTACAGGGGTGCCGTTCCCCTCACTGCTCCAAAGGCAAGCACCATGGTCTTGTAGCGGATGCGAGCTTCAATTGGAAGCCAGTGGAGTGTGCGGAGGAGGGGGGTGACGTGAGAGAACTTGGGAAGGTTGAACACCAGACGGGCTGCGGCATTCTGGATGAGTTGTAGGGGTTTAATGGCACAGGCAGGGAGCCCAGCCAACAGCGAGTTGCAGTAGTCCAGACGGGAGATGACAAGTGCCTGGACCAGGACCTGCGCCGCTTCCTGTGTAAGGCAGGGTCGCACTCTCCGAATGTTGTAGAGCATGAACCTGCAGGAGCGGGTCACCGCCTTGATGTTGGCGGAGAACGACAGGGTGTTGTCCAGGGTCACGCCTAGGCTCTTCGCACTCTGGGAGGAGGACACAGCGGAGTTGTCTACCGTGATGGCGAGATCATGGAACGGGCAGTCCTTCCCCGGGAGGAAGAGCAGCTCCGTCTTGCCAGGGTTCAGCTTGAGGTGGTGATCCGTCATCCATACTGATATGTCTGCCAGACATGCAGAGATGCGATTCGCCACCTGGTTATCAGAAGGGGGAAAGGAGAAGATTAGTTGTGTATCGTCAGCGTAGCAATGATAGGAAAGGCCATGTGAGGATATGACAGAGCCAAGTGACTTGGTAGTAGTGGTAGTGTACATATGTAAAAGTAAGTAGTTATAAGTGCACCCACTCATATGATGCCAATAGGTTGTTGTTGTCTGTCTCCTTTGTCTCTCCCTCTGTTCCTGTAGTAACCCTAATGGAGAGAGTATGTTTGATTGGCCGACATTCACCACAGAAGAAGAGTGTCTACTGATCCAGGCCAACCTCGGGCTGGGCAGTGTCTCAGAGAAGAAGAGAGCCCAGTTCTGGACAGAAGACTTCCCCAAAATACTGCAGACTGCTGGACACAAAGACACACACAATGACCTGTAGAAATGAATGTTCACTGTGTCCAGTAGTGCAAAAAGTACTCAATTGTCATACTTGAGTAAAAGTAAAGATACCTTCATAGAAAATGACTCAAGTAAAAGTGAAAGTCACCCAGTAAAATACTACTTGAGTTTAAGTCTAAAAGTATGTGGTTTTAAATATACTTAAGTATCAAAAGTAAATGTAATTGCTAAAATATACTTAAGTATCAAAAGTAAAAGAAAAAGTATACATAATTTCGAATTCCTTATATTAAGCAAAACAGACGGATAGCCAGGGGCACACTCCAACACTCAGACATCATACAAATGAAGCATCTGTGTTCAGTGAGTCCACCAGATCAGAGGCAGTAGGGATGACCAGGGTGTTCTCTTGATAAGTGCGTGAATTGGACCATTTTCATGTCCTGCTAAGCATTCAAATGTAAAGAGTACTTTTGGGTGTCAGGGAAAATGTATGGAGTAAAAAGTACATTATTTTATTTAGGAATGTAGTGAAGTAAAAGTAAAAGTTGTCAAAAATATAAATAGTAAACTAAAGTACACATACCCCAAAAAACTACTTAAGTAGTACTTTCAAGTATTTTTACTTAAATACTTTAGCCCACTGACTATGTCAAAAGCTGTTCTAGGACTGTCCATGTTGTTGCCCTCTGCTCCAGTGATGCCAAACAGTCTGCTATTAGGTTATATGAGTATTTCTTTGCATAATGCTGTTACACTGCATTTTTGCCTTTTCCTTATTTGTTATCTTATTCTGACCATTTTAATATTCCAGATTTTCTGTAATGGTTTACTCTTCTTTTTTTTTCTTTTTTTATATATATCAATTGTTATGTAACATTACTGTTATCATGTAGCCTGTTTTTATTATATGTCCATTAAGTCCATTAAAGCCATAAAATAATTAAGTGTGTGACTGATTTGACGATTGTCCTTCTGCTTAGTAATAAAATATTTAACTACACCTATCTGATTGGCTAAATAAATGTCCCAGGCACTGTGTGCAGTGTGCGATTTGTCAACGGAGAATCGACAGCTGCAATCGTTTGTCCAAAGAGTTGCAAAAGTTCTAAAACGAGCGTTTCTATTGGACAAATCCAGGTATGTCCCCCCCGTTGGTAGTTGTTGCTTTCGTTTAAGAAACGTTTTGTAACAGAATTGGCTTAATGAATGCACCCCACGTTTGCTTTTGACGGTGTAAGGTTTGGTCTCACCGAGCTACCATACAGAAAAAAAACAACCCTGACAAGCAGCTGTTGCTACAATGTTACAGAACTCCCACGTGCGCAAATCAAACTGTGGTTACTTTGTGATAGTTTGACTAATCGTCAGTGATTTGTGAGAATTTTCTGCATTTTTGACGAGAGGACAATGGAGGCCGTTATTACGATTAATCCCGGTAAATTATTGCTGCGTGTTTGGCGTAAAGTCACTAATGCTAACGCATGCCAATGGATGGTAGCCTAGCAGTTGCCGTAATGAAGTTGCGATTTACATTACCCCTTCTTCAAAACTGCCATTTCATCAAGCATGTTAATTGTTTTCTGTTTAGGGGCCACGAAATGGGACATCCGAGAGAAAGTTTGGGATTACATTGAAGCTAAGAATCTTGCAAACTTTCCAAGGCCTGTGCACAACAGAATCCCCAATTTTAAGGTAGGGCATTTCTGGAGGTTCAATGTACTGCATTTTGATTGAACTATTCCTAAACATAGCCCTCTTAATAAGTTTGCACCCTCTTGTTTGTCTGTGTAGTTTAAATTTGTATTTTGCATGTGCTGGTCCCATATAGCCATTTTGAAAAGTCTTGTCAAACGTTAATTGTGCACTCTCCACAGCCACTGGTCTACACTAATAAATGTAACTAGCTAGCCTTACCGAAACATCATACTGTTACCATGGTTACACCATGACATCAGTTTGAAAGAAGAAGCTGTAAAAAAGACTCAGTAGTCTCTACAAGTCATGTTGAATAAAATCATATTTACACCTTACCGGTTGTACACGCTGTTGGTCCTTTTGGCTGTAGGAGGTGGAGCTAGGGTATCAACAGGAAAGTGTTGTTTACCCGACTTGTTGTGTCACCAGTAGGTTCTATTACTTGTATTTTCAATCTGACACATTGCACTTGATGCACAATATGTAAACAATAGCCGAATGTTACCACATGTATTTGTATTTGTTAGGGATCCCCATTAGCTGCTGCCAAGGCAGCAGATACTCTTCCGGGGGTCCAAACACATTAAGGTACTTGCATCACACATAAAACAAAATATAAAACAGTACATCATGAAACATTATTACACCACTATATATATATACATACAATACAACATGTATAATACCACCATACAACAATATTACAATGTAGGTGTATGCGTATCTGTACCTGTGTGTGTCTCTTCACAGTACCCGCTGTTCCATAAGGTGTATTTTAATCTGTTTTTTTAAATCAGATTTTGCAGCTTGCATCAGTTACCTGATGTGGAATAGAGTTCCATGTAGTCATGGCTCTATGTAGGACTGTGTGCCTCCCATAGTCTGTTCTGGACTTGGGGATTGTGAAGAGACCTCTGGTGGCATGTCTTGTGGGGTATGCATGGGTGTCCAAGCTGTGTGCTAGTAGTTTAAACAGACAGCTCGGTGCGTTCAGCTTGTCAACACTTTTTACAAAAACAAGTAGTGTTGAAGTCAATCTCTCCTCCACTTTGAGCCATGAGAGATTGACATGCATGGTGTTAATGTTAGCTCTCCGTCTACATTTAAGGGCCAGCCGCGCTGCCCTGTTCTGAGCCAATTGTAATTTTCCTAAGTCCCTCTTTGTGGCACCTGACCACACGACTGAACAGTAGTCCAGGTGCGACAAAACTAGGGCCTGTAGGACCTGCCTTTTTGATAGTGTTGTTATGAAGGTAGAGCAGCCCTTTATTGTGGACAAACTTCTCCCCATCTTAGCAACTGTTGTATCAACATGTTTTGACCATGACAGTTTACAATCCAGAGTTACTCCAAGCAGTTTAGTCACCTCAACTTGCTCAATTTCCACATTATTCATTACAATATTTGGTTGGGGTTTAGTGAATGATTTGTCCCAAATATAATGTTTTTAGTTTTTGAAATATGCTCCCGAGTGGCCTAGCGGTCTAAGGCACTGCATCTCAGTGCTTGAGGCGTCACTACAGACCCCCTGGTTCGATTCCAGGCTGTATCACAACCGGCCGTGATTGGGAGTCCCATAGGGCGGCACACAATTGGCCCAGCATTGTCCGGGTTTGGCTGGTGTAGGCCGTCATTGTAAATAATAATTTGTTCTTAACTGACTTGCCTAGTTAAATAAAGGTTAAATAAATAAAAAATAAACATTAAAAAAACATTTAGGACTAACTTATTCCTTGCCACCCGTTCTGAAACTAACTGCAGCTCTTTGTTAAGTGTTGCAGTCATTTCAGTCGCTGTAGTAGCTGACGTGTATAGTGTTGAGTCATCCGCGTACATAGACACACTGGCTTTACTCAAAGCTAGTGGCATGTCGTTAGTAAAGATTGAAAAAAGTAAGGGGCCTAGACAGCTGCCCTGGGGAATTCCTGATTCTACCTGGATTATGTTGGAGAGGCTTCCATTAAAGAACACCGTCTGTGATCTGTTAGACAGGTAACTCTTTATCCACAATATAGCAGGGGGAGTAGAGCCATAACACATACATTTTTCCAGCAGCAAACTATGCTCGATAATGTCAAAAGCCGCACTGAAGTCTAACAAAACAGCCACCATAATCTTTTTATCATCAATTTCTCTCAGCCAATCATCAAGTCATTTGTGTAAGTGCTGTGCTTATTGAATGTCTTTCCCTATAAGCGTGCTAAAAATCTGTTGTCAATTAGTTTACTGTAAAATAGCATTGTATCCGGTCAAACACAATTTTTTCCAAAAGTTTAGTAAGGGTTGGTAACAGGCTGATTGGTTGGCTATTTGAGCCAGTAAAGGGGGCTTTACTATTCTTGGGTAGATGAATGACTTTTGCTTCCCTCCAGGCCTGAGGGCGCACACTTTCTAATAGGCTTAGATTGAAGATGTGGCAATATTGTCCGCTATTATCCTCAGTAATTTTCCATCCAAGTTGTCAGACCCCAGTGGCTTGTCATTGTTGATAGACAACAATACTTTTTTCACCACTTCCACACTCACTTTACAGAATTCAAAATTACAATGCTTGTCTTTCATAATTTGGTCAGTTATACTTGAATGTGTAGTGTCAGTGTTTGTTACTGGCATGTCATGCCTAAGTTTGCAAATTTTGCCAATGAAAAATCATTAAAGTAGTTGGCAATAACAGTGGGTTTTGTGATGAATGAGCCTTCTGATTCAATGAATGATGGAGCTGAGTTTGCCTTTTTTCCCAGAATTTCATTTAAGGTGCTCCAAAGCTTTTTACTATCATTATTTGTATCATTTATCTTTGTTTCATAGTATAGTTTCTTCTTTTATTCAGTTTAGTCACATAATTTCTCAATTTGCAGTACGTTTGCCAATTGGTTGTGCTGCCAGATTTATTTGCCATACCTTCAGTCAACCAATGCACGTTTCCTCACAATTAGCTGTAAGTGTGTGTCGTTCGGTTAGGCTCGGCCATATTGTGCAAGTGTTTGTCATGTGCAAATTGCATCAGTATTGAAAATAAAAACAGGAAATACAAACGATATACAGATGATTAGCATACGGAAGGTCGGGTTGATAACGCTACTCAGTAGATGTTTTGTCTCACATTCCTACCTGCAAAAGGACCAACCAAACAGACAACCAGTATAATTTTTTTCAGCATTCTGGCATGTAGAGGTCGTGAGAGTAAACTTTCCTGATCCAAACGCTCATTTCTGCCGAAGTACAATTCTATGCAATTCAACTTCGGGTCTTCAGGCTATAGGTAGCCTAGCTACCTTATTTTCTATATCATATTGTAAGCTAGTAGCTATCATAGTACTTTTGTCTTTGAAAAAATCTCTGTTGTAAAATGTCTATTTTAGGAAATCCTATTTTTGACCAGTAGGCTAACAGTGGTGTACATATGCTTTTGAACCCTTTGTGTGTGTGTGTGGGGGGGGGGGGGGGTGCGTGCTTGTCTTGCTGTGTGTGGTTGTCTGTGCGGTCAGGGTGCGGTCCCGGCCTGTGACCGTCTCTCAGCCCTGCAGGAGTTCAAGTCCAGCCAGACAGTCAAAGTGAACCTGGACCGACCCCAGCAGCAGGCACGCTACATCACCCTGGATGTAAGTGAGCCCTCACATCCTCTCTCCTTACCCCCTCTCCCCCTCTCTGCCCCCAGGGTGCCCACACAGCCTGCGCCAAGGTGTCGGAGCTGCAGGTATTCAATGAAACTGACGAGGTGAAGGTGGACCCTGACAAGCCGCTGGAGGGGGCGAGGCTGGCCGTGCTGCAGGTATCCCTGGGTTACAGGCCACCATGAGCCTGGGTCATTGGTTCAGTAGTGTTGAGTCTCCATCACCAGATCATAACCATGGAGTGCTGGAATTAGGTTATTTGTATTAGACGCCCTTAGCTCATCTGTCTATGGTTATATTCTCTTAGCTTACTAAACTCTGGCCTCTTGCTTCTAGGCGAGGAAAACCCTGCTGGTGCCGACCCCTCGCCTTCGCACAGGACTCTTCAATAAGATTGTCCCGCCTGAGGGAGCAAGTAAAGAAGAACTGAGAGTGTGCTCCACCTCCCAGGTGAGTCAGTCCCTTCTCACTAGTGCTGAGCGATTCAATTAAATGTCGGTTCTTTTTTTGTTTTTTAAACAACTAATTGACTTCGGTTCAATTATTTGAATTCCATTTTGTATGTTTTTTTAATGTGAGCTCAAGACTCACATTGCGTGGCAGTTTCTCTAGAGATACATCAGATCATGCCCTAACTGTGCGATGTAGCAGGGAGTTGTCCTAAATAGTTTAGTGCAGAAAACTTGATAATTAAATTCAATGACCATAATCCATTGTGCTGCTACTTGTCCGGTCTGTTTCTTTTACGCCTGCTACGTAAGAGATAGAAGAATGCGTGATCAAGAGGGAATACATAGAGAGCAGTTGCTTCGTGAGGTATTATTCAACAGTCATAAAGTATGGTTTATTTACTTGGAAGAACTACTGAAATAGTAATTTTGTCAGAAATATTTTTATTAAAGTAATGTGATAAACTGCTGGTTAATAAGTGATAAGCAGTCACTACCATCATGGGACTTTTATTAGTTGTTTTAGTCTGTGTTACAGCATTCAACCCACATAATGCATAGTGCATTTAATGTTGAAAAAAATAATCGAAACCTAAATCAAACTGAACCAACCTCAAAAAGCAGTAATCGCTCAGCACTACTTCTCACCCAACACCCACCCCTACACAGCACTATCCATCCCTCTCCATCCAGCCCCTGTGCACATTACATTTGACATTTTAGTCATTTAGCAAAAATTCTTATCCAGAGCGACTTACAGTTAGTGAGTGCATACATTTTTCATATTGGCCCCCCGTGGAAAACGAACCCACAACCCTGGCATTGCATGCGCCATGCTCTACCAACTGAGCCATCTAATTTTACCTCCTTCATTCACCACATCCCATTCATTATCCCAATGAACATGCTGTCCCTCTCACTATACAACTTGGTGAATCCACCATAGAAGACCAAATGCTTTGTTCCCAGACTAGTTGGTGTGTGGGGTTTCAAATGTAAAAGTTTTTGAATCCAATGTTTCTTGTGATCTGGAGCACCTGTTCTTTCTTTCTTTCTTTCTTTCTTTCTTTCTTTCTTTCTTTCTTTCTTTCTTTCTTTCTTTCTTTCTTTCTTTCTTTCTTTCTTTCTTTCTTTCTTTCTTTCTTTCTTTCTTTCTTTCTTTATTCTCTGCAGGGAGTGAAGGAGTTCAGTGTCCCTGTGGGTCTGGATGCCAAGGTTCAGGTGGATCTTCTGGTGGTTGGCTCTGTGGCCGTGTCTGAGAAAGGTGAGAGCCAGAGAAAATAACTCTATGGGCTGTGGTCACCTACCCTGGTCCAGGAAAGTTCCAGCTCAGCACCAACACGTATACTGTTAGGATTAATCTCATCTCTCTTTTCTCCTCAGGTTACCGAATAGGTAAAGGAGAGGGCTTTGCGGACATGGAGTATGCCATGATGCTCTGCATGGGGGCTGTGACGGAATCTACTGTGGTGGTTACCATCGTCCATGACTGCCAGGTTAGCTTGTTGGTTATCCCACAACATGAAGTCACACACAGTGTTTGGTCTTAACCTGGATAAGTGTTGCTTCATGCTCCATATTCCTATGATTTTGCTATATGTTTCTGTGCTTGATGTCTGTGAATTTATGCAGGTGCTGGACATCCCAGAGGATCTGATTGAGAGCCATGACCTCACTGTGGACTACATCCTCACCCCGACCAGAGTTATCAAGACAGACTGCCAACGCCCCAAGCCACAGGGCATCATCTGGACTAAGGTACAACACTAAATCTCACCCGTTTTACTGTTGCTCAATATGATTCATTCCATTGCTTATGCAGTTGTTCTAACTACTGTTGCTGCAAGCTACAACTGCTGCTTTTACTAATACGACTGCTATTAGTTGCTGTGTGTTGCTGAATGGCTGAAACCTAAATGATTTGAGCTAGAAAACCGCTTTCAAAATGAGCCCAAAGTTGCGCCCATCTTCTGTAGTTTTCCAGTGACTTTTGGCTGCACCTCAAACCGTGTTGCTTGAGCTTTGTTTGCTCACCTAGCTGTAGAAGTATAACCATTACACACACGCGCACACACTACCTCTGGGGTCCCTTAAGACGGCCATGCCCGTCCTGAGGACCCACACTGACCTCGTAGACAGGAAGGCTATGTCTGATCATCAAAGGCCTCTCCACCGGGCCAGCCTGGCTGTGCTGGGCCCAGTTAAAGAGAGGGCACCGGGGCCAAAGTAAAAACAATAGCCCATTATATCCTGTACAGGAGCAGCCGCCATCAAAGCCTTAGCAGACACGCTCTGCCCTGGGAAATCAGAGAGCTGTCTTTATATAGCTTTCCAGGGAAGTGGAATATCCCCCCACAATAAAGATGATACGGTCAGAGAAGTTATCAGTGCTCCTGAACACCCCGTCAGTCTGTTTCCTCTGCATTCATGGACTGTATAGTACTGTAAGCATGGATGTGTTGTTATGGAGTACTGTTGTGTTGATTGTTGTGCCCTTTGAGGTTTGTTGAGTAGTCTAGTCATGCATGGGTGTTGGTGTAGTTCATCGGCAATCTAGCATGCACTGAACATTTGCATGTTCACCTACAACTGCATGAGCAGGCACCAAACAGCAGCTTTCTTGATGCCGTTTATAACCCATGACTTTACTAAACCCCATTCTTCTTGGCATGACCCAGAGCTGGGCTTCCCTTAACCCAGTGCCTTTGCTGACCTTGAGCAGCCCTGCTGTGATATGACCTTAGTGGTCCTGAGCCTGTCCTGTTGTGTACCTGCAGCTGAACGCTGAGATGCTGGAGAAGATCCCCGTGCTGAAGAAGCTCCGGGCCTTGGAGGAGGAGCAAGGGAAGGACGTGACCCTGGGGACCCACCCTCCCCCGGAGCCCAGGGAGAGGGCCAGGAGGGAGCCCCGGAGGGACAGGGAGCCCAGGTCAGAGGGTGATAGACCCCGGCGTGAGCCCAGGCGCAGGCCTAGACGGAACACCCAAGAGGACTCTGAGAGGGACCCCAATGGGGAGTCCAGAGAGGAGACTGAGCAGAAACCCAGACGACGCCCACCAAGAGTGAGGCGGGAGGGGGACAGAGAGGGAGGTAGGGATGGTGATGGGGAGGGAGGCCAGGAGGGAGGCAGAGAAGGGGGTAGGAGGGTCAGGGGATTCCGCAATGGGGGCTTCCGTGAGGGGGGCAGAGGTGAAGGCAGAGATGGAAGCAGGGGGAGAGGCAGAGGAGGAGGCCGGGAGGGGGGCAGGGGGAGGGGAAGAGAGGGGGACAGGGATGGGGTCAGGCAAGAGGGCAGGGAGGAAGATGGCGAGCCCCGTGAGCGCAGGCCACCCCTGACCGTGACCACAGTGTACCTGGGGGGCATCCCTGCCGGGCTGCGTGTCAGCGAGCTGAAGACTGCTCTCCGGGAGAGGGAGGCAGCCCCCATCCGTCTCACCTGGCAGGGTGCTCAGCATCGGGCCTTCCTGGACTACTTGGACCCACAGGCTGCAGACCAGGCCCTGGCCGCCCTGGAGGGGCTCTCCCTGAACGGCCACGATCTGCAGGCTGAGCTGGCCAAGAGCCAGAGGGGAGGCAGGAGGCCAGGTCCAAGCAACCGGAGGCCCAGACCAAATACAGGCCCCAAAAATACAGCTAGAGAAAGTAGAGAGAGTACGAGTGAAGCCGAGGCAGATTCCCCCAAGCAGGAGCTCAACCATAACGAGTAACTGCCTGCTTCTCTGTTCATCTCCGTAACAGAAGCAAAGCCAGCAGAAAGAAAAGGCTGTGTTTCATGGAAGGGAATGATGTACCAATGTGAAGTGTGAAAATATGTTTAATGCCTTAAGCAGAGTTTGGTTTGTCGTTATGATTTTTAGGGTTGCTATTGATAACACCGAACTCCATTTACGTTTGAAGTGTTCTTATACAGAAGTTTCATCCACACTGGCAGGCCTGTCTGCCAGTCACAAAGGAAGGATAGGTTGGAGTTTTCCCTGTTAGTCTCTTTGTGCAGAGGCAATGTTTAATGCCCCACATGTAATGCCATCAGAATTCACAGGATATTTTGTGTACTAAATAAACCATACTTTGAGTTCATCGAGTCTGAACCATTTTGTCTTCTTTATAACTCAAAACCCAGGACTGATCAACCTATGACTGTCAGATGATGATCTGTGTACACACCATGCACTGCTGGAGTCTGTCAGTACTGTGTGTTGCTATTGTTGCAAGTTATCCTACTGACAAACAATCTGAGGAAAATATGAACCTAAAGCTAAAACAGATGAGGAAAACAGTATACCAAGATGGATGGTGAGCTGGTGTGTTTGTTTAACCCTTCATCAAGTGTCCTAGCCTCTCATATGACCTGTTTATGTATTATGGCAGAATTGGACTGTTTTCCAGTGCTCCTCTCACTAGTGGGTAGCTAATGGCATAACACATGGTATAGCCTATCAGAGGGCCTGACATGTCCAATTAGTCTGACTGAGCGTGGTATGTGGGGAGCAGGAGATAAAAAGACCAGCAGCAGCCGTAGTAAACTGAATGTGCGAACCTCACTGGGCTATCTATTGCTAAAGATACAGTACCTCTGGAAGTGAGATGTTGTATAACCAGCAGGTACACACACACTATGGCATTATGGCTGGCAAGACATGTCCCCTCCATTGTCTGATGGCTTAGATATTTGAACCTAGTTTGGCCACAGTTTGAGGTTGTTCTATCTGCAGCGCCCTAACCTGGTGACGACCTCCTGTGTGCATCTGGTGGGCCTAACACAGTGACTTATAGCTGCTGTACTAATGCTCGGCTTGGCCAGAGAGGTGTCCTACAGTTCAGAGTAGTTTAGACTCAGGCTGAGGGACGAGCACATAGCATGTCTGCTTCTCCAGACCAGACCCCAGGCAGGCTTTTTATGGAGCTGTCATCCAGCCCAGGCCGTTGAACAGCTGTGGAGCCCCAGCAAGAATCTCAGCCCCACAGAGGTGCTGCGCCCCGGCTCACGTCATCAGCATGCTAATGTGTGGTCCCTCCACTGCAGTGTGTAGCTACTGGGCCTGCTGCCCCTGTGTGCTCTGCTCATACAAGGGAATTTCACTGGAGTTCAGAGAGTGGTCACCTCCTCGTGAGATAACACAGCTCCATACATACATAGAGTTTCACGCAGAAACACAGACGCATACACAGCAGGGCATGGGGCCCAATGTGAGAATATCACTGAGAATATGCTCAATACTTGACTTAGAAAACACTTAAGTTTTGTTATTACTGTATTTGTTCTTGTAGGTAACAACTATTGTTTTAATTCATTGTTATACTCACAGTAGCAAAAACAACTTTTTCTTTTACAATCAACTTTCGGGTTATAGTGCAACTAAAGTGGTTACTTGAATATAATAAGAACACTAACATCAAGTTGAAGTGACTATTGAAATACTGAATATAATATTTGTGCGATTACTTTTTTCCTTTGCAATTGGAGGCATTTCTTCAGACACTGATATAATAGGGCTACTTCTAGAATATGAGTAGGCCTAAATCTTTTTTCTTACACTAATGGTTCAATACAGTACATTTGAACAGCCAGTATTTCAGTATTACAGTCAAAACGTTTTGATAGTGAATGCAGCATTTGTTGTATTGTTTCATTCGAATATATGTTTTACTTTACTAGTTCTAGTATAGTGTTGAAGTGTTCTTTATAGCTTGTGACACTAGAGGAAGTTATTTGGGAATTCAGTGCAATTCTACCTATTTGCGCATAATGGATTTGTGCATAAATTACGCATTTAAGTCAAATGAAGCGCGCCGATTTCAAGTGATCTGGGGCTGAAACAGGCCTGCATTCTGGCCAAAATGACATTTCCAAAATAACAAATGGGACAGATGTCAACAAGTATTTGGATACTTAAAAAAATAATAATTTGCAAACCAGATAACGTAATGTTTTATCAGTGAGAATAACCCATCATCTCAAGGTTGAAAAAATACATAACCACACATTAAAATAATAACTCCAATTTAAATGTTATTTAGCAATGGCTATACTGACTACAGCCTACTACATTTCAGTAAAAACAACCCCACATCCAGAATGCCGTATTTCAGAAAAGGCAGTATGTGAGCCCGTTGTGCCTTTATAAGAGAAGGATAAATAGTTATCGGCGGTGGCCACGCGTTTTCCTCCCTCTCTTTGAAACCGAATCCGAGGCTGCTGGCTTTGATTTGTTACGGGTTAATTGCAACACACTCCGATTACACAGTTACACATTGGACATGAGTTTTCGACCTCCAACAGATATTTGTCTTATTTTATATCCAACCATAGGCTATTGTGTGGTTAGCTAACTCCTTTAACATGACCGTCAATAGGCTAATGGATGTAACCTATACTAATGAATTAGAAGTGTTCACCTATAGGCCTATTCTTGTCTAAACCTCAATCAATTCCTAAATATGTGTGGCCTATTTTCACATGAAAATATTTGGTTGATTACCAGAATATCTGAATATTAAGGGCTGTTTTATGACGAATAGTTTGAAGACAACTAAAATAGAACACCCAAAAAATATTTAAAGGCCTTCCTGTTGCACCACACAGTGGAATAGACTGAACTGTATCAGCATGTATAATTGTACCTAAAAAAAACATTTTTTTAACCTAGGGAAAAAAAGAACATTCGAGAAGTGTCAAAATAATGGAAACAGAAATAATTGTATAGGTGTTTCAGCCAGTTAAACAAACTGCATGCCAATACGTTTAATTTTATACAAATCGTGTGTATTAATATACAGACTAATCTAAAGACACTCGAGTATGCAAATACTCAGCATAACATCATGTACAATTTATACAGTGCTTAAAAATAACGGGTGTCTACACGGATATATACACCTAAATAGACATGTAACTAACAGTGCTTACATCTTTATCTTCCATTTCCGTTTTAAAACAAATAAGAACGCATCATGGCAAATATTGCCAATAAAGCATAATTCCAGATTGTGGCTATAATTGTACAATTAAAAATATGCACAGAATAAATAAGAAGTTGCGCTTTGCTATTCAAAAAAAGTGCCTTAATCTTTCCTTAATTCAGATAATGTATTGTTGTTAATTAAAAAATGCAATGCATGGTGTAGCCTAATAGCTTAGTCCAAACTTCTCAGAAAATAAAATAAAAATCTAACTATCATTTCGATGGAGCCGAGTAGCCTAACCCGGATAAATGAGCAATGAAAATGTCCCCGCAGTATATCTTTTGAATGCATAACAAAAATAATACACATTATTGTACATTGTAAAATATTCTCAAGTGGTAGTCATCCGCCCGCAGAGCTATAGTACCAAGCGGCAGCTGGGGTTGAGATGCATGAGGTGAGTGTCAACCGGTGTCTGCTTTACCTCTTGTGTGGCACACAGACATTTCTTGAAAAAGCCCACAGCTTAGGCCTACACCACAAGGCTGTTCTGTGATATTTCCACTCCCTTTTTGGTTTCTGAGAGAGATAAACATTGAAGTTTAACAAAATCTGCATTTGCACGTATTTATGTCTCTGTACCAAATCCTTTTTTTGTGTGAAAAGTAGTTTAGTTTATGGGTTCTCTGGCGTTACTGTTGCTTCTCTTACAGCGCGTTCCAGGGCCTGCCTTCTATCCTTGGGTTGCTCGCTCGTCTCAGCCCTGCAGCCGCTTTGGCTTTAGTGGCTCAAGTCAGTGATGTCCGTTATTCACTGTAAGTGCTGTCACATGACGCAGGGCTTGATGTCCTGGTAGGCGACCTGTTGGTGATGATAGTAGGAGCTGCTGCTGGGCGAATGCATCGTTGAGGACGTCATCGCGTTGAAGGAGAAGACGAACTCCTTCCGGTCACACATACTGGGAGACTGGGAATGGTACCGTGGAATACCTGAGAAAACAGATACAATAGTAAATCATATTTTAAATCACCTTATGCCATATAGCATGCCAACCCAATGTGAGTGTGTTGCTGTCAATTGGCAAAAACCGTATGGATGTATTTTTGAATAGGCTAGTAAGAACCACAAGTCGAAAAGGATATAGGCCAGCGTTTTAAAGAAAAGGTGGTAGCAAATTAGTTAGAAATACATATTTGTTGGTACAAGGAAAGATAATAAACTAGTATTGCCACTGGGGGATTGCATATAGCCCTAACTTATCCATAATAATAAAACACATTTACCTTTGTCTATAGAAATAAAATGTTTAAAAAATAATAGGCCTATTTTCAAAAGTGACTTCTGAGCTTTTTGATGTTGGCCTAATTGGTTATTTATAGGGTGAATTGTAATATTGTGCATCGTATTATTTGGGTAGACAATCGTTCATTTAATTTGGGAAAACCCCTCTGATTGGGGCTGAGAACCGTCTGGAGAGCTCGATGGTGGGATGGTACTAATTGACAGTGGCCTGCTCGCACGCGAATCCCGGAGGACCGGGTGCTGTGGCATATTGGAGTTGTTGTAGGCCTATGTGAAAACAAATGCACTGAGCATGCCCAGTGCTCAGTCCATATCTTTGCCCACTGCACTGATTGCAGTAGGCGAAGGCTGCCTAAAGACCTTTAAATTATTGCTATAGTCCTACTATATGCAATCTTCGTTTGTTAAGTTTGTATCTGCTTTCTACGAAGCAATGCTCCATAGGCCTAGATATTTTCATATTTTTCTTCACCTCGTTTATAATTTACTTTTGAAGTTTTTGATTTGGTTCAAAGCTATTAGTGGGCTATAGCCTAGGCCTAGTGTTTATTTCGCACACATTTTAGGCTATTGGGTATGACTGACTGTAAAAGGCATGCGTAATCATTTGGAGATGTTCGTTTACCTTGCAAGTCCGTGTTACTGTGTCCGTTCTGATGAAGATTATACTGGTCTAGAGAGTGCGTAGGTAAACTGGGCTGCAGCGGGTTCGCTCCGGGGTTGCAGGGAGACAGTGGCTGCTGCTTGATGTAAGAACCTCCGTTATTCAGAGAGGATGAAGGCGCTTGAGCCCAGGCCGAGCTTGAGTAGACGGGATGCGGCTCCATCACTCCCCCGCTGGTGAGGAGGGGCGAGCCTGAATTGTCGTGGTGGTACTCGCTCCCCGTGGATCCTGCGCAACTCCCCATGTAGGAATGTCCACTGTTGGCCGACAAGTGGGACATGGAGTGCCCGGCCAGTCCCATCCCCTCCATGTTGCCTGCCAAGTGTCCATTCATCATCCCAATCCCGCTGTCCAGAGACAAGCCGTTGGGCGGACAGGACAGGCCCCCGCCGCTTCCCTGGAAGTTATAGGACTCGGGGAGGTGGTTGAATCCCAGGCCGTTCATCATACTGTACATGGGCTTCAGCGCCTGGCATTTACGCCTGAAGCCCCGCGGCCTCCTGCGGAAGGATCCCTCCTCGAACATGAACTCACTGGCTGGGTCGATAGTCCAGTAGTGGCCCTTCCCGGGCCGTCCGAGCCCCTTGGGCAGCTTTATGAAGCACTCATTCAGGGACAAGTTGTGACGCACGGAATTCTTCCATCCTTGGTAGGAGCCTCTGAAAAACGGGAAGCGGCTCTGGAGGAACTGGTAAATTTCACTGAGCGTCAGGCGTTTGGTGGGAGAGCTCTGGATAGCCATTACTATCAGCGCTATGTAAGAGTAGGGGGGTTTCTCCGGGCGGCGGATCCCTGCGTTGGTCTTTTTGGTTTTGGTGGTGGAGGACGCGGTCTCCATCACAGTGGTCTGTCCGTGGGGCTTCTCCGGGGCAGACATCGGGCTGCTCTGGGCAGGAGTCTGCGCTGGGGGCTGCTGGATCTCTGCCGTCATTAGTTAGCCTATCTGCGCAATGGCAAAAATGTTTGACAAAAATATCCACGTCCTCGTTTTGAAGTAGTTCTAGAAACTTCGTATAAATAATCAAAGAAAGGTTTAAGATGGTTACCAATAATCTCGATGCTGTGGAACTACACACGGTCAAAAGCAAAGCTGAATTTCTGTAAACCGTGCGTTATTGCGCTCTTCCTTTTGGTGCCTAAATTCCTTAGCCAATGTGAACCTTAAAATCCGTAGTGAGTGTTCAAATTGAAATGGGGGAGCAACGGGAGCTACTTCAACTTCAGTCGGTGTGTTCTCGTGCGTCAGGAGGAGCTCGCCTTTTACTTATCCGTTGCCATCAGCGCCTTGCTAGCTCGAGCTCTTGACCATCAGGACGTCATTGGCGCGCTGGGCCCGCCCAGTCCCCTCCCACTCCATCGTGATGGGCTGTGGTGTGAGCACATCTGCCTGGCTTTAGTCTGTCTGGGAGCAGTTTTTTTCCAACTCAGAATCAGTGAAAGGATCTTTCTTAACACTCAAAATTACATTTTATTGAACAATAAAGTATCATTTTTTCATTGCATGAAACAGGAATTATTTTAAAATATAGGACATAGCTTACTTGAATATCTGTTTTCAGAATATAAATGGTAACCTAATGCAACAGGCTACAGAGGCCTATACTAGAACTTTGCAACGTTGAATAGTCTTTATTTTCGAAGCGACAATATTTCTTCAAAAAAAGTTATTGAAAATGCATGTTTTTAGTAAGCTTGTGTGCACAACCACCGTGATATATAAAACTGGTTTTCCAGTTGTCAGATACAGCAGACCAACCTCACCATAGCACATTTCACTGACTTTTACTTATTAAAGTTTGGAGTATGTTTAAAATGCTGCTTAAAATACGCTTATTTGAAAGAAAATGCCTCTATTCAAAACCACGCTGCTGATTTCTTTAAAAGATAGACAGGAACATGGGCAGGATGTTTATACAGCAAAATGTAAACATTTTCCCTGGCCTTCTTTAAATAAAAAATCAAGCAAAAAGCCCCGCTAGATCAGCTCATACTCAATCTGATGCATTATGTCCGTTTTAGACAGCTCCTTGTGTATGGATAGGACTTTTCAACGTAAATGCAAAAAGGGATTTCAATCATGTATAATTATGTTCACACAGGAGAACAGAGGCGTAGAGCGCCCTGAGCCTAGCCGAACACTGAGCACTGAAACTCGGATGAGGACTTCAGATCGACGCCCACCAAACTCTCTCCCCTCAGAATGGTGCTCGAATCAAGGTAAGTCACTTTCAACTTTTGTCAGTTAAAACAAGACAGCGATTTGGCTGCGGGCCGTCTTCTCAATTTATTTCCAATCGAGATTTACTAGACCTGTTGTGCAGTTAGAAGTGCGAATTAGATAGGACGCGGGCACCATATGAAGGTCTAATTAGGCATTTGATTTTAATGTGGTGGGCAGCCTAACCAGACTATAGTGTCACAGAAAAATAGGAAAGAAATATCATCTGAGTTACAAAGTTAAGCGATGTGTAGCACATCGGCCTACTTTATTTAGCATTTTGAAAGTTCGAAGGGTATTCCTTGTTAACAAAGAACTGTCTTAGGCTCATCATTTTCATAAACATGACACTAGACAAGGCTTATCATTTAGAAAATTAGAATAAGAAAATAAGTAATTAGGCTACATTTAGAAAATGTGTTGTTTTTAAACAGCACTTTTTACTTTAGGTCTCCAAGCGCTTCATTGCACCTCATCCACCATTCTAAATGTAAAAAGTTTCTGGCTATTCATTTAATCCTTGAACCGGTAGGCTATATGTATGTGTGTAGTGGAGAGCCGCCGGTCCATAGACTAAATCTGTTGACAGTAGACTGTTCATTGTTCCCCGGAGAGCGCACATGCTCCCAGCCCCTCAACCCTCAGTCAGGCGCGCCTTGTGCGCGGGTTCACTCCCCGGGCTAGCTCGCGGTGGTTCTGCTGTTTTGGTCTGACTATTTTATTATGTGCTATTGCTCGATTACAATCGTGTAATTTATGCACATATTAGATATGCAATAACTTAAATCAGTCACAGATACTTTGGCAAATTGTAAATACTAAATGTCTTAATTACATTTTGGGTCTCATAAAAGTAGGCTATACAGGCTACTGTTTTTTCTTGACTAAGATTTTTTAACAGTCTTTGAAATTAAAATATTCTAGAAATAAATGTAGTGGTCCTGCAAATATGCGTCTACACGTGAATATTGTAGGCTATTTAGGCCCACTCATTTTTATCAAACTTCGAAAACTAAAATCATGTCATTTTGATGTGGCCTATCTATTAAAACGTAAGATGATGTTCTGAAGCGTGTATAGGCCTACATGTATTTGAAGGACAGCCTGTGTTACAATAAAACTCCGTAAATGTCGTTGTTGGCTTGGCTCCTTCGTGACGTTTTTGCCAAAGGGGAAAGCAAATATGAAAATATACAAATCTCCGTTGTCAACTACACAGGGCATGCGAGAGGTACAATGGTGGGATTTGCTGTTGCGGCTGAGTTTGAAACCCAAGTAAAGAAATGTATATAGGTAGTAGTATTGTTTTAACCGGTCCCTACACCGGGCGCTCGCTTGGAATGAAGCCCACGCATTTATCAGGGGAGCGGACCACCCAGCGCGCAGAGAGAGGGGGCAGGCGCGCTCCCGTCCTCTCTTTCCCCCTGCATTTAATTACCGTTGATGACTTCATTCCGAGAATCACGCCCTTGTTTCAACACATCGTGACCGTCCACACGCCGAATGGCCCTCTCACACACTTTAACCCCACCACTCGTCTTTGACATGCACTTTGAAAAACTAATGTCCACGGCTAATTGATCCCTAAATGTTTACCCAAACCAGTGGGACGCGAGTTGCTCCATTGATCGTTGAAGGGGGACGCGCCGATGACTGGCGCGTTGTTAAACCCCTCCGCAAAAAGCTGTTGACAGCTACGCATAATTATTAATGGTCCCTCTGGACTCTCAGTTGATATTATAGACTATTTTCCGTCAGTCGAATTATTGTTACTGCGTGGTTTTAAACGAGTTATGGTGTCCTCTGAATTCTATTGATTTCTTTCCACAGAACATTGTATAATGAAGTTATTATAGAACATTGGCTGAAGTCACATTGGCCGTATTTAGCTTCTTAGATAACATGCTTTACCGCCTTACCCATGTTAGGCAGCCTACTGGTTACATGGACGTATTGTAAAGAGGGAGGAAAGGGTTCACTCCAATTATATAGATTTACGCTCATAATGTCACTGTTGGAGGATCGTGTTTGTCGTCATTTTACGGCAATCCGAGGTCACCGCTTCCCAGTTGCCCCTCGTAGTTTAATTCATGTACTTTTTCCATGACGTCCACCAATGAAATATTTGACAGCGTTGCATCCTCAGGAATGTTCGACCACTTAGGTGGAGGAATTCCACATCATTCGGCCAGCCTGTCTCAACAGAGAGCCTCTCCAAATGGTCTTATTGTTATCCAATCGACGAAATTTGACCCAAAGGCCTATTATTTTATTTTTTTACATGGACGTAATGATGCATTATATTGTTGAGGGAGTGTTGAGGTTTTACCTATATGTTGAAATAACCATAAAGATAGATGATATACATTAGATATCCATTTTGCAACAGACCTCAACCAGTACAGTACCATCTTTTACCCATGCACACACCCAAATACACATTTGAAACACATGGCCTTTATTTGAGCAACTTTTGTTGTACAACTACAACACTCTGTGCGTGGACATTTCAATCAACTGTGATAGGCATACTGCTGAAGCTGTGCACCAACAGTGATACACTCGGAGTCTATTTATCTTGCATTCACTGCGAGGGAGATTGTAATTCAGGCTAAACCTTGAATTAGCCTACTTAGTTTATATCATATAGCCTATCATAGCTTGTCCAAGACTCACCCAATTATACATTAGAACTGCTACTTTCTTTAGTTAATGTGACTGTGAGGTGATTCCTCGACAACGCTATAAGAGAGAAACCTCAGCATGTCACATGCTGTTTTACCCACCACAAATGCCAAATCTGATACCTTATTTTTTTTTTTTTTTTTTTTTTTTTTTTTTTTTAGATATAAAGAGTATTTATTTAAACTGAATTATATATATATTATATTATATATATATATATATATATATATATATATATATATATATATTTTTACAGCTGCCATTACCATTTAGAAAACTTTGTAATGGGAAAATGAGACTCCAGAACAAAAATGAATTGTTTTAGATTAAGGGGTCATTAAAAAAAAAACCTGTGTAGGCTTCTGGACATTTAACAAACTACTGTTGTAATTAGTCATACAGGCCATTTGGGAATATATAATTTTTAAACAAAATTTGTCCTGAGTTTGTTTAGAAACTGAAATGACGGTCTCGGCACTGAGAAATCAGTGTGTTACCCGCTTCAGTGTTGGAGTGGAGACGGGGAGGGTCACCAAAAGGCTGCAGCAGAGTTGTTTGGAGAGCTTTGTGACGGATTGATCGATCAAATTTATAACTGCACCTTAGGGCCGCAAGTTCATTGGACCTGGATACACTTGAAGTCGCTTCTTTGCACGCCTCAGGATTTTAGAATAGAACCTTGAGTGCATGATTTGGAATTATGCTTTGTTTACTTGGTAAAGCATTTGCTAAATGTCAAGAGATGCATTTGTTTTGATTCTAAATATAGGATAATATTTAAAAATATATTAGGGTATAGTTGTGCCATGCCTAAATATTATTATTCAATGGTTTACTGCAGAATAACAATTACGCTTTGCAATTCTGTCCTTTCTCTTATTTGACCCATGTGTGGGCTATGGACTGTTGTGTCTTGGGCAATTAACCAACGTGATCACACAAAAGAACCTCACGTGAAGCCCATAATGCTAGTACTATGCAAATGTCATTACAGTGCCTTCAGAAAGTATTCATACCCCTTGATTTTTCCACATTTTGTTGTTACAAAGTTAGATTAAAATGGATGTAATTGTAATTTTTTGTCAACGATCTACACAAAATACTCTAATGTCAAAGTGGAAGAACAATTCTAAAAAATATATATTATGAAAAATAAAGCACTAATATATCTTGATCAGATTAGTATTCAAAGCCCCTGAGTCAATACATGTTAGGATCACATTTGGCAGCGATTACAGCAGTGAGTTTTTCTGGGTATGTCTCTAAGAGCTTACCACACCTGGATTGTGCAACATTTTCCCATTATTCTTTTCAACATTGCTAGACAACCATTTTCAGGTCTTGCCATTGATTTTCAAGCAGATTTATGTCAAAATGGTAACTTGGCCACTCAGGAACATTCACTGTCTTCTTGGTAAGCAACTCCAGTGTAGATTTGGCCTTGTGTTTTAGGTTATTGTCCTGCTGAAAGGTGAATTCATCACCCAGTGTCTGGTGGAAAGCAGACTGAACCAGGTTTTCCTCTAGGATTTTGCCTGTGCTTAGCTCCATTCCGTTTCTTTTGTTATCCTGAAAAACTCCCCAGTCCTTAACGATGACAAGCATACCCATAACATGATGCAGCCACCACTATGCTTGCAAATATGGAGAGTGGTACTCCGTAATGTGTTGTATTGGATTGACCCTAAACATAACACTGTATTCCGGACATAAAGTTATTTGCTTAGCCACATTTTTGGCGTTATTAGTTTAGTGCCTTGTTGCAAACAGGATGCATGTTTTGGAATATTTGTATTCTGTACAAGCCTCCTTTTCACTCTGTCAATTAGGTTAGTATTGTGGAGTAACTACACTGTTGTTGATCCATCCTCAGTTTTCTCCTATCACAGCCATTAAACTCTGTAACTGTTTTAAAGTCACCATTGGCCTCATGGTGAAATCCCTGAGCGGTTTCCTTCCTCTCTGGCAACTGAGTTAGGAAGGACACCTGTATCTTTTTAGTGACTGGGTGTATTGATACACCATCCAAAGTGTAATTAATAACTTCACCATGCTCAAAGGGAAATTCAATGTCTGCTTTTTTTTTTTTACCCATCTACCAGTAGGTGCCCTTCTTTGTAAGCCATTGGAAAACCTCCCTGGTCTTTGTTGTTGAATCTGTGTTTGAAATTCACTGCTCGACTGAGGGGCCTTACAGATAATTGTATCTGTGGGGTGCACTATTATTGGACACAGAGTCCATGCAACTTATTATGTGACTTGTTAAGCACATTTTTACTCCTGAATTTATGTGGGTTTGCCATAACAAAGGGGTTGAATACTTATTGACTCAAGACATTTCAGCTTTTCATTTTTTATTATTTTGTAAACATGTCCAAAAACATCTTTCCACTTTGATGTTATGGGGTATTGTGTGTGTATAGGCCAGTAAAAAATAATAATCTCTGTTTAATCCATTTTAAATTCAGGCTGTAACACAACAACATGTGGAAAAAGTGGAGGCATGTGAATACTTTCTGAAGGCACTGCTAAATAGCTATATACCACTCCCAAAATTGTTCTGAGTAAATAAAGGTTAATAAATGAATACAAGATCTCAATTTGAACAAGAATGGAAAGAATAGTTTGGTAAAATTGAATTCTGAAATCCTGAAACCAACATATTTTATCTTACAAGAAACAATACACATATTTGTAATATTTATAATAATACACATATTGTGCATGTTATGTAACTCAGGGCGTCCTGTGAGAATGCAACAGACCTCTATCCATATTGTCAAAATATGTAGGCCTATGGGTATATATACTTTTGTCCTATTTTTACATGTGATCTATTTCTTAAGGAGTAGTTAAAGGGAAACATGGGAACTAAGAGAGGAAATAGGTGCACATATGCGCCCAGTCAGGTAATGCCGTTATGTAACCTAATTACGCACAGGAACATCCAGTGTTCAATACCAGTAGGATACTTGGAGGGTACATATTACATGCACATTGGGTTGCTGTAATCACTGTATGGAAAACAGTTCAACAATTTAAAATGTTGTCTTTGTTTTAAAAGGCATGTGCTGAGAACAATCATTATACAATGCATCAAGTATTTAGTTTATCAAGAACGAGTGCAGATATCTTGATACATTACAATGAAAATACTCATTCACACTTTCCGTGCGCACGTGTAGCCTATTTGAAATGTACCATTTGAAATCCAACAACGAAATCAACAAAGGTATGCATCATTTCTTTTTTTCTTTTGTTTTATGACAGTAGCTAAATTTAAGAAAATCGTTGTAATATCAACAACAATTTGTCCCTTCAGTCATTTTCTTATCTACTTTCATGGACATTGACAATATAAAATATACATATGAATGTGAAGTTGAATTTTAAGCAATTTAGGGGGACATTTTACCTGTCATTGTCCCAAGAACACAAACAATGTTGATTCCCTTTTACACGCACTTGGCTATTTTCGCAACAAGCATCATCAGTATATACATTACTGCAGGTTTCAATTTCAAATGGTCTGAAACTAGATATCTCTGTCTCATGCGTCGCTTAGGCCGTCTAGCGTTGTCGTTTTAATTGAAAACAGTATAATATCGAGGTGTGTGCACCCCCTCATCACTTTCTCTGGCGCGGTAGGTGGCCGTGTATATTTTTGTTCAAGTGGTGTTTATGTGAATGAGAAAGGACTGGATTGCTAGCAGACCGCTGATTGCGCTCATTGGGCCCCTACATTGATCTGAACGGTATAGTTGATGGGCCCCACCCTTTCATGCAATCAACAGCACTATAGAATCGCGTTCTACGACTTTTTAATTTACTTGGCGAGATCTCGCCACTGGATCTCCAAGGTGCGCGCCGGTGTGCGTAAAGGCGAGGGAGAGGGGAGTCCTTTTGGTGCTGTAACTCCGCTGTCCCACGATACCCACGGTATAAAGGATTAAACAGCACGCACACACATCTACCATGAACAAAACGAATACACCATATCCCACTGGGCACAAACTGGTTGAGTCAACTTTGTTTCAAAGTAATTTGTCAACATATTGTGACGTTGAATCTACCTGGAAAATACATTGAATTTGCAAAAAGTCATCAATATAAACAGTTGTTTTGAGGGTGAAATTTCCTACCACAGAATTTTGTCATCATGCTAACCCATTTTCAACATAGACAAACCTTGTATAAAATATGTTGAATTTGTACCTTTGAAACAACATCAGATCTTCAACATTATATCCACTATCAGAAAAAAAACAATAGGCTGGGCAGCACCTCCTACAGGAGAGTTGATCTATCTACAGCTATCTATTTGGTCTCCCATCCAGTGTTTTAACCAAGCCCACCTTTGGTATTTTCCACTGACTACTACCAATGTGCTATAGTGAGAATGACTGTTGAGAGATCTCTTAACTAAATATATATACTGTTGCTATCGAAGTCATTCTGAAGGGTAATTAGAGCAAATTAAATGTAACAATACTCTATAAGTCATATCATCAATGAAACTATTTAGGCCTATATAGCATTTGTGAAGACATCAACAGCTATTGTTTCAATTCAACCCAGGATTCAACTAAAAATAGACAATAAATAGGCCTAGGACTTTAAGCTCTGGTTGATGTCAAATGTAATCTTCAAGTTAATAATGAATATGTTGGATTCACCTCTCCAGTTCATCCAAAAATCAAAGTTAAAGAATAGGACTAAATCAAACTTTATTTAAAGTGCATTTAAAGTTTGATTTGATTTAGTTATATTCTTTAACTTTGATTTTTGGTAGAGATGGAGACATGAATCCAACATATACATTATTAATTTGTAGACAAACTGGAATTAGTCACTAAATCAGTGGCACAAAATATACATCTCCTTCAAATGTTGATATTTGGTTATTCAATATCACTTTTGCAATACAGTAAATAGCATATTAACTTATTAACAAATTATATGTTGAATTCAGGTCTCCAACTAAACCAAAAATAAAAGTTAATGAATATGATTAAGCCAGTGGCTCAGTTGAAACTATCCCAGCATTAGATACGTCGCCTATAAATGTTGATATTTGGTTGCTTGCCAACCTAACACAATTCGATATGGCTTGTGTAATAGAGTAAATAGCCTAAAGTGAAGGCTATCTTACAAACTAATGGAACAGTTTTTATTCAACCTTAAAATGAGGAACACATCCATGGCCACATTTTGAGGTTACTCTAACTGTAAAAGTCTTATTATGTAATCATAGAAAACGTGCATGTTCAAGATAGCACGAAAAGGTTGCAGGTCTGTGGAGATCTTCACAATATAAATATCTGTGCAAAATCTCAAACAGCATTGATCACTTGCACTATGTACTTTTAATGTAATCTCAACTACAATCCAGGTCATTCGGTTGTGCTATTAGATGAAGCACAGTGATAATGATTTAAGCTGTTGTATAAATACAAAATATCTGACATTGTATTCCCATTTGAACTTTGTTGTGCTTTTAAATGGTTGAAAGTGGAGTGATAACTCATGGAGAGTTTGGGACTATAAGGTTATATCTGTATTTCTGTCCAAATTGAGTTATTGTCATAGCCTTGTTCTGTTCAATGTTCTCTACCTATATAGTACTCTAAATACCCCAATTCATGTTGTTGAGTTCAAAAGAATACTAGATAAATAATTGCTGACACCATTCAAACCAATGAGGTTTCAGAACTTTAAAGACAATTATCTCTGAGTCATATTTCTGCAGATATAACCTTATAGTACACTCTCGACATTTAGATGACAACTAAACCAAAAATCATTCATTGTTTTGCCATTAGAATTTGGTTGTGCTTTTAGATAGATGAAAGCATAGTGATAACACATTGGGAAATCATCAAACTTCTGGCTGTCTTTTTGAGTGGGCGAATAAAGGTTGAAATCTAATTGATCAACGTCTCAACAAAAAATTACCCACATTTCCACGTTGAAATGACGTGGTGTGGCCAGTGGGATGTTTCAGGCCATTTCAGCTTTCTGTTAATGTCATAGCCTTATCTTCTTTGTGAAGTTGTTGGTGATAAAGGTATTCAGATATTGTTGCTGGTAGGCTTGCCATTTAGCCTATGAGCAGGACCTATTTTATTTGCAATGCATCCCACAGTAAGATGTTACTGGTTCATGCAAATGGATTTTGATTGATAGAAGGCCCTACAACTTTTTTCTGATCAGAATTAGGGAGCCAATAAGCACATGGCACACAACAGACCCTTTCAGTTCAATGGTCAATTTCCGGTCTTGGGCACATATTAATCTCGTATCTGACACGAACACTTCAGTAATGTTCTTATCACCTGGCCTTGCTCTCTATCTCTTTGTTTAGAAGGCTTCACATGCAAAAAGAGTCCAAGACGAGGATTCTCCAGGGGTGGCCTACTACAGCGCGTGACATGTCCATTGATCAATCATGTCTCACACTAAAACAGGAATTTCATGTTGCACTGTGTTGTGTGTGTTCGGTGTGTGGGCAAATTCTCCTATCGAAAAATCTTGCATTTACACATTTATATGAAAGCTCTATTTGTCCATTTATTTGGACCACTGACTGTGAGGCTACTAACATGAATTATAATTAACTTGGAATAATGGGCCTTTAATTAACTGATCAGTAAATGCAAGTGATTGTTTTTATGATCTGACCTATGAAATTGAGAATGTATGACCCGTTTTAGAAGTCAAAATGTAATTGAAAGTGCATTATTCGAGTTATGGAAAATACATTCGTTCAATATCTGTAAGCCTTATATTCTGTAGGGAGTGTTATTTGTTGTTGATTATTGAGAACATTGGATTGTGGGTTTCCCTTTGGTCACTCATTCGCCCTCATGCCTGTTCAGTGCTGACATTTCCCTTATCAAGGTACATTTCGCAGTTTCAGCTGCATTCACGTGAAGTGTCTCTTGGATAACTAACTATTTATAATGCAAAAATTAAATATGCAATATCATATTACATCTAATCAAACATAAGATAATTCCCATTCAATGCAGGTGGACCTGTATGATAATGAAAAGTTAATATTTCTTTCCTTTTTTTCCTTTTTTTTTTTTTATAGCTAGTTAACATTATTTGTTTGTTCTGCACGACATTGATAGCTAATCATGTTAACTATATTTGTTTATAGCCTATGTTTTGTGAGAGTGGGTTGGGTAGGCCTATTCGTATGATTATCAATATGAGAATATTAACCCTCTTTCGATGAAGTATCACCCAGAAACCAAAACCAAAACAAGATCTCTTTTTATTTTATTTTAAATATGCTACATGAATATATACCAACGTATGCGTTCTTAAAATAGCCGCTGGAACTCAGTCGCACAGTTTATGTTGATATATCCGTAATGTTTTGTTTCATTTTAAACTGGCATTTTATTTCGTTTTTATGCTTGTTAAACTACAATAGACTCTGTATTGTTCTCCTTAAATATAGAGAACCCGCAAACCCCAAATACACGAGATGAGTCATTTTGTGCGCGCAGCGATTGTACTGTGTGAGAACCCCCGGCTTCCCAGGAAAGCTTGGCGCACCAACCAAACAACAACCCTCACCCAACCGTCCCTGAGGTATTGTCAATCCGAAAGCCGCTCCACTTATTCCTCTCAGTAGGATACAACTGCGTATTTTATTCGTAACATAGTCCTCATGTTCTCTGAAATGTGAATCCTTTTTGACAGCCGTATTTTCAGGGGGAAATAGGGCTTTTAGGGAATAACAATATGAGTAAAGGCATATGTAAAATTCCTTCTGTCTTATTTTGTGATCACACAAGCTCGGCTTACACTACCACAACATTATTTGACATGGCTGAAGGACACGGGTGTTGAAGAGTTGGCAGTTCCAGAAGTTTTACAAACTCAAAACTGTCCAAATGTGGTCAGTGCAAGAAGGAAAATCTTCCAACATTTCAAATATCTGCGATTGATGTTTTAGCCACAGACTGACAGCATGTTTGTAGGACAGAAGAGAAACAACAGATATGTAATCGTCATAAGGAAGAAGAGGGTCGCTAAAACAACAATTTAGCCTTATTATTTTTTAATTTTAGACTTTTTAAAGCTCATTATGATAAACAAAAAGAAAAACACCAGAAACTTTACATTCTTGTGATTGTGGATTTTTTTTCCATTGTGGCAGGGTTTTGTATATTGTTGGCACTTATTTCCAAGTGCTTTTGTCAACTCTTGTTCATCTCCAGTTTCTCAATCTGTAAACTATACCTAAATATAGTCACTCAAGTAATTAAATTACAGTAATCCCTATTTATGTTTATTCTTTTCATTATATATATTTTTTCAAATGTTTATTTTCTACTTATGTCTGCCTTACAATATTGCCAAGTCAGGACAGTAGCTGCATGCTTTAATCAAGATTGTTTAACAGTGAGACATCTGACAAGGCATTTATTATTTTCTGCACACTTTTATTAACTTACTGTGCATTCCTAGAGCTAAATAAGGCTGAACCAAACCAAAGTGCTGTCTAATGTCTGATTACCTCTCTGCTATAACCCCCTATTGATGCCCATGTTTGTTCAACCAGAGCTGCATCTCTTCTGACTGATCCACTATAACAAACCTTTTTGAGTCATTGAACTAAATTATAATAATCCTCAATAGCCCTCAACCTAATGTAATAGACACCTTTCTTTCATTTCTTTAATGAACCACAGAACAGTTCAACTGTATGAAACGACACTGGGAATTATCAAACGTCCCTTATACTATACTAGTTCACTTAAGTGAAAGCAAATTATACAACCTAACTCCTGATAAAAGCTTGAAATTAAATGGAATTTCAATACACTTGAAATTAAGAGGTGCGTGTATAATGGAGAAATTGTGCCTTTTTGATGGAAATATAGAGGTGGGATTTTGGAGATCAGGTCATCATTTACGCGCACTCTCCGCGAATACAGCGGGCCAGCTGGATGATCAGGCGTTTTTTTTCATTTTTTCCCCACATGGTTATGTTATTGTTTCTTTTAATAATTCACAACCCTGTTTCTTCTGATATTAAATCTGTATCATGTACAGCTGTACAACTCTTTATTTTTCCCGTTTCAGCCCTCTGTGTTGGATGAGGGAGAGAAGGTTTTCCAGTGATGACAACAGTTCCTATGACAACCAGACCTCCACCAGGGGATTGCGTCTGTCAGACAGTGCTAATGATAATTGAGAGGTACGGATCGAAAAGATTGAGTATCGCTGTAATCTCGCCTCCAGTGGAATGCCAGAGAAACCGCTATGAGATTACCATTTTCCCCTCTCACGCACCATATTGCTTAGTCCTGCACTGTTTTACACTGCATGCTTCTACTCTGCTCTATGCTATATTGCTGCTGGAGGCCTCCCAGCCTGCCCCACACAGGGCAGAGAGTGAATGGGTAATGTCACTGTGCGTGTGCAACCTCCTTTGGTGTCCCCCTTCTCTCAGCCTCACACACAACACAGGGCTGGTGGAGGGCAGTTTTTCACAGATGTAAGGGAATACATCAACAGGGAGAACCCAACTAGAAGAAACCGTCAGAGTAGAACACAACAGAGAGAGGGAGAGTCCGGCCACAGCCAGCTCTGATACAGGTTAGTTACAGAGGCTTTGATAGTTGCTGATGGGACTTTGATTGGAGCATACGCAGGTTTATATGATGCAGGTTTACATGCGTGTTTACTCACATCCCACCATCTCTCTCTCTTTCTGTCTCTCTCCCATTCTGAAGGGGGATTTTCCTGTGGCGAGCCGCTTCGGAAAAAGCAATTAAGAATTCCCAAACAGTGCAAAACAATGGGAGACGTCGTTCTGCAATGCAAGTTCCGAATCCAAGTCAGTCCCTTACGGTTTTCCTCTGAAACGGTCCCTGGCTATATTTAATCCGCCCAGAGAGCAGAACCCACCTACATACAAACCACAAATGTAAACTTTGGGGAGGTGGGTTAGGGGGTGTGGGGTAAGTGGGGATGGTAATTGCCTATTGTGAAGCTTAGGCCTCTCTATTCTGCCATAAACAGGCTTGGCAGCCCACAACATGATACCCCTGCCTCCACTCGACTCTGTTTGAGTTGGGGAGCAGATCCTCCTTGTCTGTGGGAACCCATGGCCCAGCAGTGGTCAGAATCAGTCAGGAATGCTTTGGAATGGTAACACAGCGGAAGGCTAGGGTGGGAAAAAGGCCGAGAGCATTTCCTGAACAGAGGGGGGTCCCAGCGAAGCATCACACTTCATTGGCATCATGTGACAGGGATCCCGCCAGGCCTGAGCCGATAATGGGGATTGGAGGAGAGGGATGCGGTAGGGGAGAGGAGGGTGAAGCTGGAACAGAAGAGAGGGGGATACGCAAGAAAGACAGAGGGGTGAGGAGAGAGATGCATTGGGATGAGAGAGGGATGAGGTTGGAGGCAGAAAAGGGGAGTCAGGGGGAGAGACACATTCTGCTAAAATGTACATCTTTAATTTCCCCGGAGTGAAGGAATGCAGTCCGGGCTGGCTGGCTGGGTTTGGATGAGTGTCTGAGTGTGTTATACCACGACTTACATGAAGAGGACTTCCCAGTCTCTAATTTCTGCCCACAACAAAGTGCCTTCCACTGTGTCTGTGAGGAATAAACAGTATATACTGTCAAGGTCTCCAGAGAGGTCACTGAGACCACATGGAAGACTGGGAGTTCTTATACCACTACTTCTGAAAGACCTGCAGGAATCTGTGCAGCAGTGTATCCTAAATGCATTCTAAAAGACCATACGTTCTCACCACAGCAAAGACAATGGCACAGCACAGGCATGTCAGAATGATTCTGAGTATATCCAGTTAACTGAAGGGCTGAAATAAAACTTTGCTTAGTAACATGTGATACTAAGTAATACCCTGCAACAGTAACAGCGATGAATACTTTGGTTGAGAGCAGTAGACCAGACAGTGTTGAAAAGTGTGAAGCAGACAGGTTTTGCGGCTGAAATTGGACAGTACAGTATTTCTGTTAGTGTGTGTGTGTGTTTGTCCAGACCTATGAATCGGAGTGTGTATCCAGACTGGCGTGGACAGCCAGTCCCTGCTCCCTGGGGCTTGTGTAAATGTCGTGAGGATCTCAGGAGGAATCTTTCCCCTCCAGTTGTCAAAGGGCTTTTTATTTCCACCTGCTCCCGGCCTCTTTCCGTTGGTCTGCTCTATAACAATGGTGCTGGAAAGGCAGCAGAGTGCAGGGTGACAGCACAGAGATTGATGCTAGATTGTGTTTGGCCCTTTTTCAGATGGGGGCCTTGAAGGGAAGTTTCTAACAGCAGCATATCCCCCCCCCCCCCCCCACTCCACCAACACTACTACACCCTCCACCACCATCTCTACCTCCTCTCCCTCTAACACTGGGCTTAGCAGAGGGCAAAATGCTGATTAGGCCTTTCTCCCAGATCCCTTTTTATAAAAGTGCCAATCGTCCAAAAAGGCAACTTGGCAGGCCGTGGTAAACAGGCTTTTCACTACTCGTAAATCAATTCACCACTACATGAAACAGGATGAAGCTCATTTACGCCACGCAGACGGTCGAACCCGGGCCCATAGACGCCCCACCTCGCCTCCGGCTGCTCCCTCTCTCTCTCTCTCTCTCTCGGCAGGCCCCAGGGCTCTGGACAGAAAATAGATACACGCTCATCAGGCCAGCATTCTTTCCGTTTCGCTGAACAACGGCGTGGCGAAGAGGGCGATCCATCACCCCAAATGTCAAATTTTTTTGTTCTCTTTTTCTAACGTTCTGTTTTTCTGTCTCTATCTCTGTAGGCTGGAGTGGGCAAGCGTGCGGGTTTGGCCACAGGAAGCCGTGAATTCTTCGGAGAACAGAGGGTGTCAGGGCCCAGAACATGACTCGGAGGGGGGGGATACTGTACCTTGTAATGTCTCATAATCCTCCTAGTTGACCCCTGACCCCAGCCTGTGTTTGTATCAGGCCATCGACGTGAGAAATCGTGATGAGTCGCTCCGGCGGTGTGTTTACCTTCTGGAGTCACGCAAGGAAGGAAATAAGGCACGGTCTGCTAAAAGTGGCGAAGTGAGAGAGAATAGCAGCAGTATTAGAGCAGAGCCGTGATTCATCTCACTGTGACTGGCCTCTTGTACCGTTGCACTTGGTTTATTTAACCTATTCACTACTGTAGGGACACTAGCTACAGATCAGCCAAAACAGGGAGTAAGTCTAAAATATATTGTACTGTATGAAAATATAAGGTATGAGATTAATATTGTAATTCTGTGATTAAAGTCTGATTGATACTCCGTCATTGAGTGAAATGATCCGTGTACTGCAGTATGTGGATACAGCTTGTTTTGGCTTTCACGGCGTAATAGACCGAACATGTATTATTTTTATGTAATAATTTTCTGCTGAGTGTGTTACAATCATTCTAGTTTTTTTGCTATGCCCATTGAAATGAAATGAGGAAAGATTTAGTAATTTCCTTTCTCTGGCTCATGCAACAATTATAAATGATATGTGTATGTGATGTTTCTGTGTAATAATCATTTATTGTAATACATTTCTGACTCTCCCAGATCCAGATTATATCTGGAAGATCCCTTGTAAGATGCTTTAGAGGAGAAATCTCTGCACTCCCAAATACATCGTTTTAATCTTGAACTTGCATTGAGCTCTTAAAACTGTTGAAACTGGAATGAGTATGCAACCGTGGCTAACGCCTGTGATTAAAATACAATGTCCTGGCCTGCCATCACGCTGTAGCCTTCCACACCGTGGGCTTGTGTGATTGCACAATTGTTGTTTTTGAGCAAGTGTCCTTGTTAGTTTTACTCTGTAAATAAATAAATGCACCGAGTTGACAATTAATCCTCTGTTACTTTCTTTTATCCTTATATCACTGACCAGTGTCTCCACATCACACATGTACACACACACACACACACACACACACACACACACACACACACACACACACACACACACACACACACACACACACACACACACACTGCCAAAATGAGAGAGTCAGCAGCTCTTATTTTGGACAGTCTCTCCTGAATTCTAAGGGCTGTCAGGCGGTTTGATTGATAGTTGTGTTTATCACTATATTATTAAGTAATCAGGCTCACCACAGCTGAGGCTGAAGCTCCTTAATTCCAGCTAAAGCACTAAGAGTTCATTATAATTAAAGACTTGGGAAAAGTGTTTATTTTTTTAGTCTTGTAAAAAAATATATCGTTTTGTGTTTTTTGAATGTGTGTGTGTGTGAGAGAGTGTGTTTAGATTTGTATTTTTTTCCACAGTGGACCTTAGTGACCCAGAGAAAGGATCTGTGTGTCTGTCCACCACTGAGTTTATGGCTACACTTGGGTCTCTGCGAGAGAAGACAAATGCAACCACGATGACATATTATATCCATACAGTAACAACATGGAATACTCCCCTGTAATGGTAGCTCTTTATTTCACTTGTCATTTCTTAAAACGAAGTCCAAGCCTATTTTAATCTTCTATCTTAGTAATCTTACAATTTACAACTTTCTTTTCCCCAAGGGAATGTTTACAACATATTATCTTGGAAAAACCTCTCCATATTCTGTGAGGCAGCAGTCTGTGTCTCCTGCTCTCACCTAGGTTGGCAGCCATGGGCTGAAGCTGTCTGTCTGTCTGGCCGGCCTGCATCTGTCTGTATACCCCAGAGGTAAACACAGTGGTGCCACAGCAGACATGCCGAGTGTGTCCTGACTGGAGACAGTGAGAGAGCAGAGAGAGGGAGAGAGAGCACTGTGTCACTATGCAGGAGGACCCTGCCAGGTTTCTCTTCTGGAGGCAGGGTTAATGTGATGAATGGCTATTTGGTAATGGGCCATGTATTAGGACGAAATGGCTCTTTTAAAAGGCCCTGCTCGTTCTGTTGCTATGGGCAATTTGATTGAGGAATCAATCAAGTGGCAGATGTTTCATGTAGGATCGTCAGTGTGGGTGCAACACACTGCTTAAGCACGGCTACACATGACTTTTAACGAACCAATGAGAGAGCAGGGTGTTGAGGATGAACATCTGGGATAAGAGGGAAAAAATATTATTTCTAATTCCTAAACACTATAATGAGTGATATATTGAAGTACCACAGGTGGGGAAGAGTGCAGGTGGGCAGGCGGACTAAGAGTTGAATGGTTTCATAAAAATAAATAGGTGATATGGAATTGTAGATAACATCATTAATGCATTCCCTCCTTAGAAAAGTACTGGCCTTTTTTTATGTACAGTATGTGTACTAAATAAAGTGAATCCTTTACAGGTAATTACTCATTTGAACACTAATTATTGTTAATTAAAGTTTTGTTTTGTATTTTGTGAACTCCGAACAAGCATAACAAAATAACAGAAAATAGGTGAATAGGATAACAGGCGTGCAAATGTTTTTAAAATACCACCATGGGCTTTTCCTAAGTTGTGTGTGTGTGCAAAGTGTGTATTTGTTTACGTGTCTAATTTAATGGAATTGCATGTCAGTGGTCCCTGGCTCCCCCCTCGTTCTCTAGTATTTTTGTCTAACCGGGGGAAAGAGACACTTAGGGATCTGACGATAAATTCCCTGTCTTTCCGCAAAAGTGTTTGGGCTATAAGATAAACATGGGCTGGAATAAATTCAACACTAATGAAACATTCTGGTGGTCCCATGTTTACATTAATTCTATTACCACTAGGACCTGTCTAAGGTATTGACCTCCTGCCCTCTAACACCAGTAGACATCTGCAGCCCAGAGTCCCTAATACGTATCTTACTGAAGGGAGTAGAACTACAAACCCTTCCCTCCTTTTAAACAGTATGAGGACTTGGCTGTGCATCCTGTTCCCACATTAATGCAGTGTGATGTATGATGATCATAAACAACCCACTTACCTGTGGCTGCAAACATCTCAGGACGTGGTCAGTGACGGTTTGATTCCACTACCTTGGTCTAACTCCTTTGTTCGATGTCCAAAAAGGTCACGGAAAGCACTGGAATTCAAACACACTTTAAACGTCTGCTTCTGGTGAATTTCTCCTCAGGAGAGGAGAACGTAGAGCAGATCACAGTGTTTACACTAATTATTTATTATGGCAGGATTTGGACATTTATTGGTTTTGTAGCGTGTAGGGGGAAAATACAATCTGAACAAGGTCTATAGTGGAGACCTGAACTGTTTGCTCTTCTTGGTTAAGTGGATCAGCTTCATTGGAAAACGTTTTAGCATCAGGATAAATAATTAGAGTTGGGATAAACACAGGAGCCCCTTCAGGCCGCTATCTCAAATCAGATATGAGTGGAGTTCCCTTTTTGCTTAATTTATCATTCTGGCCTCTAATACTGAATAAATAGTAGCCTACTATCGCTCAAGGATGTAGAAATACAGAAGGCTCCATTTGCTTTGTGTTGTCTGTGTTATAACACAGTTAAATACAGCTAGTTAAAATACCATAACAACAACATAGCCATACATAACAGTCTACACCTCTCACATAGTCTTGTGTGGATGAATGTTGAGAGCAAGCCGATCTGATGAAAACTGATGAAAGACCTTGTTGAAATGAATCTCCAGTATGAGTGGTTGTGTGTTGTCCTCAGATGTCTGGGAGCATGTTGTGTTGGAAAGTGATCCGTTCTGTACTCAGCCCATTATTTTGATCTCCATCCCCAGCCCAGCCTACTTTACCCCATTGAAACACAGGCTGGCACACTAACCAGGCGGACAGACCGTTGCTGGCAGCACACTGTAAACTGTGACTCACGCACAGACACAGAGAGAGGGTAAGGCTAAAACATGAATCAGCTGCCCCTGTAAGCAACACACCAGAGCTCCCACTGCAACATAGTTAACATGAGTGTTCATACCTTTCTGGCTCTGATGTCATTCTCTATGTGTTTGTGTGTGTTATCCTTTAGCTATTGAATGGGGAAACTTCAGCTCAAATTGAGTGGGACAATGTGAGTCACATTTTCAGTTCTAGGAACAGGTGTTGTGAAGGACAGTCAGACAGAGACAATAACATAGCCAGAGGCCCTTTCATGTGTCTGGTGAAACATGGGGATCCATCCTTAATGACACCTCTGGGTCTGACCGAAGACATTTGTCTGGTAAGGCAGATTGGAAGTGGCTTGCAGATGAAAGTTAGAAAAATAAATAAAGCAATGACAAGCAGTCAGGGCTTTTCTCTTGTCAGAGTACACCCATAATGGGAGACATACTGACGCATGCACGTACGCACATGCACGCGCACACACACACACACACGAAGAAAACAAGTCCCGCTCATGTTTTGTCTGCTGTGTTATGTATCAGTCGCCAAGGAAACATTGATGAACTTCGGCTGGGAGTCTTTAGCTGTGGAATTCTGTGTTCATCCCTTTGTTGTGCGAGACATTCTATGTAGGATTTTATTCTGCATCGCTACTCTTCTTTATTGTGTTAGAGTGCTTTACAAGTTAAATCAAAGCCCTTATGACAGAGAAGCTCTGTTCTTGATCACAGCGCTCCTATTTTAAGTGCAGCCGATATTTGTTTCAGTGTTGAACAGGTCATTAAATCAAGCTCAGAAGGATCAAATGGCTTTTTAACCTCCTCCAATTAATCTTTTCATCAACCTACGTGGCTGTGGTCTGCCTAGAGTAGGAATAGTAATGGTAAGACAATCCAGACTTGCCTCATCCTGGCTCCCTCACCTTCCAAACACACTACATGTAAAACTGACCCTCTTCTCTCTCATGTGTTCACACACGTTCTACTGTTCCTATTTTCTTTGTGTCGGTCCAAATTAGGCCCAGCTCTGCTAGTACGTCTCACTGTACAGGAGGTTGGCTAGCCCTTAAGGAAAAGAAAATGGAACCCCCTCAGGACTTTCTCTTCTCTCTCTGCATGGCACACAGAGAGATGCTGTTGGCCCAGAGGAGCCATGGACTAATGATGAGAGAACAAGGGGTGTTGGTTTAATTGTGCTGGGATTTGGATGAGAGTGTGTGTGTGTGTGTGTGTGTGTGTGCGTGTGCGTGTGTGCGTGCTTGCTTGCATGTGTGTGTGCGTGTGCGTGCGTGCGTGTTTGTGTGTGTGTGTGTGTGTGTGTGTGTGGTCATTGAGCTGGAGGAGTAGAGGGAGGTGATAGAGCCAGGTCTTAATTACTACAGCTTCAGATCCATGAGTGGGAGGGTAAACATGCTCAATGGTGCAGCCCTGTTTGACTTGGCTAGAGTGGTGTGTCTGTGTGTGTGTGTGTGTCTCTGCATGGGTAGAGTTAAAGTTGAGGAAGAGAGGTGAATAGAGTGATTAAAGAAGGGACTGGGGGACTAACAGCCTAACTTTTGTCACTGGTGCCAGGGGAATGATTTACTCTGAGTCTGGTCAGTCTGTTGTCTGAGCATGTTAACAAATCACAGCCTCAGGTCTGACCACCACCACACCAGGTTAAACCTCCATAACTCTCTGACCACCACCCACTCACCGACCCAGCCACACACCCAGCCTGCCAGCTAACCTGCAGAGATACAGCCAGGTCTCAACGGCTGAGTGCTGAGTGGGTCTCATGGCCTAGGGGCAGCCTATGGTCTACTGACCCCCACCAGAGTCACCCTACCTGGGTGTCTGACATGTCAACTCCCAAAGCGGATACAGCCCAGAGGTTTAGCCTGTGTCTGTTTTGATTCCAGGACTAAGGCAGTAAACAGTGAAAAACAGTGACAATTGTTTCCCAGAGGACGATACACTCTTAGAAAAAAGGGTTAAAAAAGGGTTATTCCGCTGTCCCCATAGGATAACCATCTTAGGTTCTAGATAGCATATTTTCTTCTAAGAGTGTAACATAGATTAATTATAAACTAATCAGTGTCCTGAATCATATAATCAATAAATCACCCACTAGGGTCTGTGGTGTGTGGTGTCCGACCACCAGCAGTTCAATATGACCCTGGGGGCTCAGAGTGTTAAGACCTCCATAACTCTCCCTGATCCCCCCTCTCATTATCAGCCCAGCCCAGATCTGCCCCTCAGCCCCCTGGCCACAGCAACCCTGGCCTGCCCCTGCTCTCCCCAACCCTCCACAACTAGGAGATTACTCTGGAGAGAGACACTCTGGCTTAGCCTAATTTACCACCCAGCTTCTAAAAGAGATTGTTTTTACATTTTGGAGTGTGTGTGTGTGTGTGTGTGTGTGTGCACGCCTGCATTCTTGATTAGAAAAAAGTAAAACAAAAGTGGACAGATATGAGAAGCTACGTTGGTATGATTGAAGTCCTATTTGCTATAGGATATCTCACTGAATGTCCTGCCCTCTGGACATTTCATGATTCTACCATTAAAACTCAGTGTGATGACCACACTGTGTCAGAGTGAATTAGACCAGTTTGAGAGATGTGGACCGTGGTGTGTGACTAGATCAATACAACACTACTTCACTACAGTCATGCATGAGAAGGCTGTCAGTCTGTGAGCTGCCTGCCAGGCTGACTCCCCCTCTCTCTCTCTCTCTCTCTCTCTCTCTCTCTCTCTCTCTCTCTCTCTCTCTCTCTCTCTCTCTCTCTCTCTCTCTCTCTCTCTCTCTCTCTCTCTCTCTCTCTCTCTCTCTCTCTCTCTCTCTCTCTCTCTCTCTCTCTCACACACACACACAAACACACACACACACACACACACACACACACACACACACACACACACACACACACACACACACACACAGACAGTGTGAGATGTGTGGAAGTATGAATATGAAGGATTTGTCTCTCACCTCACAGGCCAACCAGTGTTATTTCTGGCCCCTGGTATCTGCGGAGCGGCCACATATTTTTCAGCAGGTTCTTTGAGCGGCGTGGCAGAGGCCTGTTTTCCTTCGTGCTGCTTTCATGTTCCTGTAAGAGGGTTCTTATGAGGGAACCACCATCGCTTCAGTGTTAAATGAGCTCCCCCATCGTAAAGAGAAACGGAATATGAAGGATTATTATGTAGACTTTGGGCTGCTGGTGGTGGGGTGTCTGTGTGTATGATTGCGTGCATGCATATGTGCGTGGGTATGAATGTGTGTATATGAATGTGTGCATACACATGTGATGTTTTAGAATTGTGTGATGGAATTATGCTCAAGGTGAGGCTCAATTTCATTATTTTTAGCCCGGTGCTTGCTCTCAGATGTGTGTGCATGTGTGTGTATGGGAGTGCATTCTGTAATTCAAATCTAAGTGTCTAATAAGTTCTCACATCTGTATTAACTTGCATGCTGAACACCAGTCCTGATTAGCCTGACGCTTCAGGATTCCTCCCTGCTCTCCAAATGACTCCTCTCCTTGACCAATGTGAGAGGCTAACTGTGGTAATATGTGTGTGTGTGTGTGTGTGTGTGTGTGTGTGTGTGTGTGTAGGAGGTTATGTGATATGTGGGAGAGAGGGATAGAGTTTGGATTTTTGTTACATGTTTTTGTATGATGGAAGCGCTACTATGTTATGATCTAATACGAGGTGGGCATGTGGGTGTGTGAGGGTCGGGTGTAGTGTCTGTCTGTCTGTCTGTCTGTCTGTCTGTCTGTTTGTCTGTCAGTCAGAGTGTCTGAGGGCCGGTGTGTAATGGGAGGAGGCTGGGTGGGGAGAGGCTTGGCAGGCAGAGTAAACACTGGACAATATTCCTGCTTCATGCCTGAAAATCAATAACCAGACCCCAGCGCTGCACGCACGCCAGACAGACCCCACACAGAGTGCCTCCTAGCCACCATACCCCCCCCCCCCCACCCCAGACCACCAGGGAACCCAGCTTACAGCTTCCCTGCCTCTATCCCTCTTCTTCTCGCTCTCACTTTCCCACTCTCTCTCTTTCTTCATCTCCCACTCTCCCTCTCTCCCACCCTCCAATGAGGAGGGCTGCCGAAGGGCAAGGGAGAGGGGAAGTGAAGCATTCTGGGAAATGCCTGTGAAATGACTCATCTTCCTCCTGACCTTTCCTGTGTGTATAATTGCCGTTCAGATACTGTAAGGCCTGTGTGTTTACCCCTGCAGACTGACTGTTAGTACTCCTACTTCTCCTTTTTATTTCTCATTTGGCTCAGAAACAGGGGTTAGAGGTCGACTAATCACAACAGCTTTGACAAGATAAACACCTGTTTCTAAGTTTGTGGCTCCTCGCCCTGCCTGAGTTATCCTATTAGCTCTACTATGTAAACCTCTCAAATGACCTACACATACGTAAATACAGACGTTAAAATGGGAATATACAGTAACAAACTCTCTCAGTGCAGTTGGACTCATGGTAACACATGAGCAACATCCTCAAAACTTTTTCCATATCGTTAGAAGATGTTTGACTGGTTGACTCTGCATTTAGTTATTTTTGATTAAAAGTCCTGATGGTATGTGAAGGGAATACCTTATTTTTGTTGTTAATATGTGGACTTTTGTGATCTACCATTGCCTATGTGTTGACTTAAGTTATACAAGGTGAGGGTGGATTTGTTCCTGTACTTAAGGTGTTGATCATTAATCAAGCTGGCATTGACACCACAACGGGCAATCAAGCCGTCGGGTTGGCATATTTTTAGGGGAGGAAATGGGCACAGACCAACCGCCTCCGTCTGCCACTTTTTGACACCCGTAATTTCTCCCACTAGACTGTTTACACTCAGGAGCCTCCTTTCTGTCTCCTCTCTCTGGTGGATGAGGGGGACACTGCTGCTGACCGCAGAGGACAGACAGACAGACAGACAGACAGACAGACAGGTAGAGAGACAGAGAGACGGACAGATGGACAGACAGATGGTGAAACTTCAACGCCGATTCTCCTCTCTAACTGTATATCTTTCCCTCTTCCTCCAGGTCAATCCATTACGGCGGAGCTCAGAGCGAACAGGCCGCATCATTAAGTTAATGATGGCCCTAATCAGACAGTGCTAGCCGCTCCACTGGAACAGCAGGCATGCCCTTCGCCCCAAGCCCAGCCAGGAAAACTAAACAAACCTAGGGTAAATTATTTCAGTTATTGAATGTGTTGCTGCTGAGGACGGGAGCTTAGAAAGAGGTGGTAATTTCCCCATATTGTGATTATTCCAAATCTGGCTGGTTTCAGAGGTGTTGTAAACATTCCCTCTAATAAGGCATGGAATTGTATGCTATATTTTTACACTTCTGAAGTGGAGTTGGTCCCAAACCCCAAAGCCCACCCCCAGAGCAGGGTACAGTGAGGTTCAGGGGGCTCTCCTACGTTCCCCTCAGAGGGAACTCTGGGTAGTAGACATGGTTTACTGTAGTTGTGTGGAGAGAAGTGGTGACACTGTGGGAGAGAAGGGCAGCCATTAAACTGTCATGAAGTTGTCAGAGACCTCTGTTTTGCTCTCTCTCTCTCTCTCTCTCTCTCTCTCTCTCTCTCTCTCTCTCTCTCTCTCTCTCTCTCTCTCTCTCTCTCTCTCTCTCTCTCTCTCTCTATCTCTCTCTCTCTCTCTCTCTATCTCTCTCTCTCTCTCTCTTTCTCTCTCTCTCTCTCTCTCTCTCTCTCGTGCTCTCTCTCGTCTTCACCGTATAGAACACCCATAAGCTGTTTTGATAGGGGACCCTGATCTCCAACAACAGATCCAGAGTAGAGTGTTTCATTGTGTGAAGAGTAAACATCTCAAGGTCTTTGCTCCATGAACTCCTTACTGGTTCTCAAACTGTTGCTGCCTCTTTTTGATTCTTCCTTTCCTTTGATGTGTTTGTTGTGCTGTTGGTTTCCATTCGTGTTTGAGATGACAGGTTTAATTATCCTGAATGATACAGCGCTCTGATTGGCAGACCTACTGGGACATGAACCCAGGTTGGGGTTAGGTTAGGTTCTCCCCTGGAAGGGAAGATTCATGTGGGGATGTGAGCGCATATTGAGGCAATGGTCACTGTATGTGGTAGTAGGGCATGGAGCCCCGGAGAGTGTGTATGTGTGTGTGCATGTGTGTGTGAGTCTGCATGTGTGTGGGACAGCCCAGCTGACTCAGAGGTATGTGTGTGTGCATGCAAGAATCTGTGTCTGCATACGTACGGGCATGCGTATGTGCACGCATACAGTATGCATATTATTCTATTCGCTGTTGATTAGGTGCAGTGATGTGAGTGTGTGACAGTGCTGTGGAGTGAAACCGTACAGGGAGCAGAGGGGAGAGCCGACTTGGCAGTCAGACTAGGTGAGAGAAGCCTTTCCCTCTGTGTGTGCCTGTCCAAGGCTAACTGTAATACAGTCTGGATGCTGTGGTCACATCCTAAGCCCAGACTTTCTGCTGTATTAATCACCGTCCACAAGGTCTGATTTCTTGGCCTGCTGCTCTGAGGCTAAGGCCTTGACACCTGACTCTCTTCTCTCTGTCTTCTGTTCGCCTCGTGCCTGGAGTTAACAGGCTTTCACACTGCATGTGGTTTTATCAGATGTGTGTGTGTGTGTGTGTGTGTGTGTGCATGAAAGAGAGAGGAGTGTGTGTACAGTATGTGATAGACAGGTATGATAAAGGAGGTCAGCCTCATGAATTGGGGTCGCCAGTCTGGACTGGGCAGGAGGGGCACACATGGACACACAGTCCTCTGGGGTCTCTGACTACTCATATAGACGGGCAGCGTAGCAGAGGAAACACACCCTTCTTTGTCATCACATTACACAGCATTCTCACAATTGTCTCTGAGTGTGAGTGTGTGTGTGTTGGTGTGTTGGTGCATAAGTTGCGGAGTTACCTGCTTTAAACAAACCTTGTCCCTCTGTTCCGAACATAACTGGCTCAGTTCCCCAAACCTTTGCAACCATTTTACAAATACATGGGTGGTGAGAGAGAGAAGAGTCTGAGAAACCAAAGCATCAGGTCGTCTTAATGCTTGGCTGTCAAACAGAGTTAGTAAAGCAGCCTGTAGTAAAAGAGAAGAAAGAAAGGCCAGCATGGTCCTGAGTGGCCACAGAGGTAATGTTTCAGATGCACTTAGAGAGACAGGCCCCTAACTTCCCATCTAACCGTTTAACTTTTTACTGCCCCTCTCTTTATGGGCACCATGGGGCTCCATCGACCAGGGACAACGATGAAGACTGTGTGTGTGTGTGTGGAACATGGGATTATAGAAGGGTGTGTGTCAGTCATTCCGTTGTGTTTTCTAGTTTGTGTCTGACAGACATGTGGATGGCATCATACAGCACTAGAAGACCACAGAGAGAGAGGAGGAGGGGTGTAGAAGGAGATGGAGACGTGAAAAAAGACATGGCAACATACAGCGCCTTCAGAAAGTGTTCATACCCCTTGACTTATTCCAGATTTAGTTGTGTTACAGCCTGTATTCAAAATGGATTAAATTGAGTTTATTTCTCATACAATACCCCATAATCACAAAGTGAAAACATGTTTTTAGATATTTTTGCAAATATATTGAAAATTAAATACAGAAATATCTAATTTACATAAGTGTTCACACCCCTGAGTCAATACATGTTAGTGTCACGACTTCCTCCGAAGCTGCCTCCTCTCCTTGTTCGGGCAGGCTTCGTTCGTCGTCACCGGCCTTCTAGCCACTGCCGCTTCTCTTTTCATCATTCCATTTGTTTTGTCTTGTTTTTCACACACACCTGGTTCATATCCCCTCAGCAGTCTCTGTATAAGTATTCCCTCTGCTCCCCATGTCATTGTGTGTTATTGTTTCCATGTGGAGGTGTCGCTAGCTCGGTTGAGCATTATGTACTTTTATCACCGGGATATTCACCCGTGTGTTTTTGTTTTCCCAGTACGCATTGAAGGCGCACTGTATTTGGTTTACGCATTGCTGCTAACTGCTGTATTGGATGAATAAACCATATTCTGTGATTCACACCTCCTGCGCCTGACTCTGTCCGAATCCCCCGCTACAGAATAACACACCCAACAGAATGGAGTCAGCAGGAATGGTGAATATGCCTGGAGTCTTTGAGCGGGTCCGGGAGCATTCCAATATATTAGCCAGCTTGGGCGAAGTGATGGATTTGGTTCTCCAGGCCGTCCAGCGCCTGGAGAGGAGAGGACCCGACCCTGCGTAACCAGCTTAGCGACCGGATCCAGCCACCCACATACCAGCACACAGTGGTATACACCTGTCTCGACCAAGGAAATACGATAGGACAGCTTCCCGCTGCCAG